>NW_015627959.1:455836-469538 GCF_001515625.1 Sinocyclocheilus rhinocerous
TTTTATGAAGCGACGAGAATACTTTTTGTACGCAAAGAAAACAAAAATAACGACTTTATTCAACAATTTGTCTCCTCCGTGTCACCGTAGCGCCATTTTGGAGAGTATCCACTGAAGGTAAACTGCATATACTGTTCTACTTGTCTGTGTCAGCCGCACCACATGGATACGTTTTCTACGTTTATTTGATTTGAACGAAAACTGCTTATCCGTGTGGTGCAGATCTTTGTTCTGTTTATTTATTTGTCTTATTTACACAATTTCAAACAGGGCCTACAACCTGCACCGGGTCCCTGCAAACCGCAGCTATGGCCCTGGTGATGCTACCATGTCAGTATGGACCAAAATATCTGAGGAATGTTTCCAGCACATTGCTGAATCTATGCCACGAAGAATAAGGCAGTTCTGAAAGCAAAAGAGCGTCCAACCCGGCACTAGCAAGGCGTCCCTAATAAATAAGTTGCCGGTGCGTGCTGTTTTACTGGACAGCAGTAAAGGAAAGGAAATTCAAGCGTAAAAAAGTTTCTGTAGGTTGTATCTTGCCACCATCTAGTGGCTAAACAGCGTAAAACAACTAAGAGAAAAGACATTAGATTACAAATCAACATGCCTATGTCTAAAATTAGTCAAATGTGCTGAAGTGAATCAGATTTGTCAAATATCAACGAGCAGAATCATATTATTCAAAATGGTCAGACGAAGTGACACTTTTGAGACATTTAAAGTCACATTATGGTGGAAAATGTAGGAAAGCGTTAATGACTACCATATTTTCAGTATTTCTAAGTTGCGCTGTTAAATTGATCAATCTAACTGCAAACAGCATGCAGTCAAACTGTTGTCACGTTGTACTTGCTTCCTTTTTCAACCCAGATGAAAATAAAACATTTTTATGAACCTCAATGACCTCACTGAGGTTCAGATGGTACACGACATAAATATTCTAGGCAATAAAACCCCCCCCCCCCAAAAACAAATATATATATATATATATAAAATACATTATAACCTCATATTTGATAAAACATGAAAATAAAATATTTTAAAGACAGTGGAATTCTTTTTTAGTGATATTACATAAAGCATAACAGTTGGTTACTCCTCACAGATATCTGAAAGGTGCCTGAAAATGTAATTATATACAAGTTCATCTTGATTATAAGAGAGATGAACAAATGTCCACACCTTTGTTTTATCACTAGGGCAATCAAATGAGAGACAGCCATTAATTGTAGAATGGTACTGGGCAATGACAGAAAAAAGGTGACAAACTTATTTAGCATTAGAAGCACACCACCTTCTATTACATACAGTTACAGACTGTAAGGAAGGAGGGTAAATATCTGTCTAGCTAGAACTGAAGAAAAAGACACTGGACCTTATACTGGGCTTTAAACAAGAACATAGCAAATTTCTGTTTACACAAATCCTTTCTTACATAAAATTAAATTCACGGGACAATTATGCCAGAATGTATTTATGAAGGATTTATGAAGAATTTGATAAGATCGCTCATCATTTCAAAATACACACTCAGACAGAAACACATTGGGACTGTAAGCAACTAATATGCCCTTGTGCCCAGTGTCTAAATAATTGCTTTTCACCATGCACTATATAAGTTATATTATTTTTAATAATTACTAAAGGAATTATAATTTATTATTGTTATTATTATAACAAAAAAACTATAACTATACATGTATCATCTGTATCAAAATGCCCCATGTTTTCTTGAGGGTAATTGCTGAATCCTCCAGTCCTCCGGGTGTCGCTGAAGAGACAACCGCTACTTTTGTGTGTTTAGACTCAACTCACGAAAAAGAAGCAGCTGTTACTAGCAAAGTTTGGGTTGAAGTTTTTCGCCGGCGAGTAAATAATACATTTAAACAGCTTTACTAACTTTGTATGCCTTGGAAGTGATCTAAGGATCATGGCAGACAGGTCTATGAATAACTGACGAAGATCAAGACTAATGGGCAGTAAGTAGAGGATTCTTCCTTTGTAATTTTGCGCTATTGTTGGTCTTGATAACGGGATGTTCGACTCTTTAAATTTTCAGGCAGACTTGTAAAATTAGCAGTAGACATTTTGCCTCAAAACAAAACAACTGTTATTTTTAATGACATACGAGGTTTTAAACATTCTATTATTGTATCACACTTAAAATTACGTGTCGTATGTAACGAGCTCCTGTACAATACGCAAGATGTAGATTGTTTTGGGGTGGATGCGAACATTCTGTTGTTAGGAACAAGCGGAAGAGCGTGTCAGTCACATGCTTCCTCAGGGCAATTACTCTGTCACACTCGGCATTTATTCTACATATGAATCTGAATCTGCCTCATAAGATAAAGTTTTAAAATCTGTTAACTTTTCAGTAATAAATAAATTAAATAAACAACAACAACAACAGCAATCATAAAAAATGACAAAACCAAAAAGTTATTTGTTGCATAACTGCCTTTATAAAACACTTTCCCTTGAACTTATAAAATTTTGTAGACCAATCACTTTGAAGTGGTCTGTACTTTAGCCATAATGAGCAGCTTTGATCTAAAGAAGGGAATGTTGTTTGCTCTTCTTTAGTAATACTTACAGTTGGGACGAAGTGATTTAGAGAGAAAAATGTAAAATTCATTACTGTGTATTATAAAGGAATGTTATAGGGCAGTCAATGCACTATACTGCATTATGAAAATATAGAGGACAGTAACTAGACTAAGATGTTCATTAACTTCACAGTGGTTGCCAGTTAACAAACAGCAAGTATCTGAGGGCGTGTAGCAATGGGGACAGAGTTCACAATTGATGACGCGTTCGTCCTGGAGGGGGAGGAGGAAGATGTGGTGCCTGGAGAGGATGAGGGGGAATGGAAGGGGAGAGAGAAGGATGGCGGGGGAGAGATGATGTTTGGACCTCTTTCTTTTGCCAAAACACAAACTTCTGGACCCACTGGCACTCCTGAACACAGTAATCTGAAATATCAGGTCAGGTGTTTACACGAGTGTCGCTTTCTTTTAGAGAGTCTTTTAGAGGCAGATATGACTAACTTTAGTTTGTGTTCACCCACAGAACCTGGAAAATGAAGATGCTTTAGGTGGCACTGTGAACTCTTCTTTCAATAACTTCTTCAAAATCAGGTTTGAAAATTCTCATTAAGCAAGGAAATTAATTGAACATTGAATGAAATAATTTGAGCAGCATAGTACAAAATGAAGGATGGGTTGCACCAATAAGGGTTTCATTAAAGGGTTAGTTCACCCAAAAATGAAAATTAGCCAATGAATTACTCACCCTCAAGTCATCCTAGGTGTATATGACTTTCTTCTTTCAGACGAATCCAGTCGGAGTTATATTAAAAATTGTCTTTGACCTTCCAAGCTGTTTAATGGCAGTCAGCGGGTTTTGCAGTTCATCAGACCAAAAGAAGTGAAATAAAGCACATCCATCCATAGTATAAAGTGCTTCATACGGCTGCGGGGGGTGAATAAAGGCCTCCTGTAGCGAATCGATGCGTTTTTGTAAGAAAAATAACCATATTTAAAACGTAATAATCAATTGAATCTAGCTTGCGCTCACTGTTGTACACGGAAGTAGCTCTGGGCGGATGACGTAGGACTGCCATTAAACAGCTTTGAAGATCAAAGACAATTTTTAATATAACTCCGATTGGATTCATCTGAAAGAAGAAAGTCATATACACCTAGGATGACTTGAGGGTGAGTAATTCATTGGCTAATTTTCATTTTTGGGTGAACTATCCCTTTAAGCAGAATTTAAAATTCGTCCTGAGTTTAAAATTAACTCCCATTTTGGTTATTGGGGTTTTAATTTAATTCAAGCTATGTTGCAGCACTTAATGTTATAACAAATCAGAATTTAAAATCTCCACCTGAGATTTAAAACCTTCAGATGCAATTAACAGCAATTGTCATTGATGATGAGTTTGTCAGTGTAATGTACATTTCCTACTGTCATTATTATTATGATTAGTTGTTATTATCGTTGACAGATTGAACAAGCAGAGTAAGAAATAGTCTGTGAAGCTGATATGGCAAAAAACTTACTGCTAATGGAAACATGCGAACAATTACTCCCCCAGACCCCAACTTTAGAAGTTTAAACCAAGTTTATCCTAGTTAATCATTAGCAAAAATGCCAGTTTTGATCTGTGTAGCTGCTGTGGTAAAACTCTAATTGTCATTCACCGTAGTTGTTAGAAATGGCAGATTTTAAATGGCATCTTATAGAACGTTTTGTTTCTTTTTACACTTAAGGTAATTCTAAATTCTTAGTCCAGCATCTTAATTTGATGCACATTGTTCATGAGAGAATAACAAGTGACCAACTGCTAAATAAACAAGTCATTAAATAGCCAACTTAAAGAAATAAAATATTTATCTTCGCATTTGATGTACAAGTAGGCCTACTTGTCAAAGCCTGATGTCAAGCCCGGTGTCTGTCTGTGTTCCAGTGATCCTGCTACTCTGTCCTACTGCAGCTCTCAGTGGTCATTCAGCACACTCAGCTCAGTCACACAGCTGTCTGCTCACTGCTGCGGGTAACACCCACCCCCTTGTTTATATATTTCTGGATGAGATTTTAAGCTGATATTAACCAAAATCACTCTGGTTGGGTCAATTAAAATAGTTTATGATATTCTTTTCCTTTCCTTGTGCTTTGTTCTGTGTGGATTGTTCCCAGGTGGACGTCTCACCCGCTGGTGAAGAAGAACAGACGAGTCGTTCTTGCCTCATTCCTCCTCTTAATCACTGGAGTTGGTAAGACTATCATACCTTTTGTGATGTTTTTTGATCATAACAAGTACTACTGATCTCAGGAGGAAGGTGTCTGGGAACTGCTGTTTCTGTTTGACTTGTAAAGTGCTGTCTTTGTTTACCTTGCTGTCAACTCTTGAGCATAGATGGTAAATTCAAATGCAATTGTCTGCTGTTAAGTTATTGTATTATCTCTCCCCTTCCTATCTCCCCCTCCCTGTTCCTCCTTCCTATCAGCTTTGATCTTTACAGGCATTGTCATACAGTTAAACCCTCACGCAGGTAAGACCTGTCACATTGGCTGTAAATAACTATGAAACATGAGCAAGATTGCTTTAGAATTATAATTCTAAGTTAATTATAAATGGAGCATATCATAGCATATAAGTGCTCTGCATGCCTTAAAAACAGAGACAACACCACCTTCAGACATAATCTAAATCAACAGTTGGTTTTATGCTAATTTTGTCCTGTATAATTATGTAACCCATGTATTTATGCCTTTTTTAGGTGTTTCAAGTGCAATTTTCTTTGTTCCTGGATTTCTTCTCTTCATTCCCGGTGGTAAGATCTAATGTGTTCTTAATATATAAGTCAGGTTTGCCATTGTGAATATCAGTAGTGGGTTTTGGACCTTAGATAATATAGTTTTATGAATTGTGAACTTATCTGTGCAGTCAAGAGAAGTTGTTCATGCAGAGGAAGTAAATGACTTGAACAGGCGGCATTGCTTAAAGAAAAATGCTTGAGAAAAACAACAAAACAACTGTTGCTCTTCCCTTTTTTGTTTCAGTCTATCACGTGATCTATATAAGCTGTGCAGTTCGGGGACGTAGAGGATTCAAGTTCTTTTATTTGCCGTACTTTGAGAAGTAAACCGTTTTTCTTCACATCATCCAGACTGGTGGTATTGATTGCCCACCATTTCAAAGGGGATGACATACTTTTACAACCTCAGTTACTAGTGGTTTTCTAAACACTTTCTTCATTTTGGTAAAAGCCAGGCTGTACACAGGTCTAAGTATAACCTCTACAGAAAAAAAAACTGTGATTTATTATTATTTTTGTTTTTTAGAGTATCAAGTGCAACAATATACAATCTTACTTCAAAAGAAGTCACAAACTGTAATAAAGACAGTTCATCTCACCCAAAAATGAAAATTTGCTGAAAATGTACTCGCTCAGGCCACCCAAGATGGAGCAGATTTGGAGAAATTTAGCATTACATCACTTGCTCACCAGTCTATCAATTAATGTCTTGTAATGTGAAAATCGATGTTTGTTCTAAACAAATCCATTAAGGCGTTTTCATTTCAAACGGTCGTTTCTGGCCAAAATATGAGTCCGTAATCTCCTGTTGTCCTCTCACATCAAAATCCACCGACATATTTGTTTAGAACTGGTTTTGACACGTTTTGCTTGTAAGTGGTGCTTGATCTGTGCACATTTCTCTCCTGATTCAGTTTTTAACTTAACAGTTGTTTCCGGCTAAAATACGAGTCATCTATCTATAATATTGCTTTCACCAGTGAAGTAATCTCATCTGAATCAGGTGAGAAATATGTACTGATCAAGCACTGACAAGTGAAAACGGTCAAAAACAGATTTTAATGTGAGGACAGCAGGGGATGGACTTTTTCAATGGCGGAAGTGTTAGTATGGATAATAGACTTGTATTTTGTCAGAAACGACGGTTTGAAGTGAAAACGCCTTGTTTATGGATTTGTTTATTACAAACATGCAGCTTTTCACCTCTCAAGATGTTAATTGATGGACTGTAGTCATGTGGATTCTTGTGATGTTTTTATCAGCTGTTTGGACTCTGATTCCGACAGCACCCATTCACCACAGAGGATCCATTGGTGAGCAAGTCATGTAATCCTAAATTTCTCCAAATTTGTTCAGATGAAGACACAAACTCGTCTATATCTTGGGTGGCTTGAGGGGAGAACGCTTTTTTTTTTCTTTTTTCATTTTTGGGTGAACTATTGCTTTTAAACAACGGTGTATAATATAGAATTGAAGTCACATCTAATTGAGATGTTTTATATTAGCTGTGCAACAGTGTTAAGTTATCAATTCAGTGAAACATAATTGGAATTGAGCATGAAACATAATAAGCTTGTTATAGATGTACACATTTTTGTTATGAATGTAGCGCCATTAACAACATGAAATTGTACACCATTAGCTTTGTATAAATCAAATGAAATTTATAGACGAAACAAATGACGTGAAGAATGAAAATCACAATTGGTGAAAACCAAGAATACAATTTATTTAGGCCACTGCATACACGGAGTCTTGAGTTGTAAAACATTGACTTCTCATCCCTCTATTGTAAAATCAAGGTTAGATGCAGCAACAAAAGTGATTTGCTTTTCTACTCCACATTCATCTTTTTAACTAGTACCACTACTAACACTTTGAACCACTGTTTTAATGTACATTATACAACAAATGAGTGTTGAAAAGATTTTGTATTGTGTAATTTTTTAATCATTGACACTACAATAAACCTGTTTTTATATTTGCTTTTTAATCTCCATACTGTATTTGTTCATTATGTAAATTAGTGACTGTTGTATAAAAATACTTTATACAAAAACAATAGCAAAATCTCGTTACCTTAAAATAAGAGTGATACAGAACACAAATGAGAACGGTTTGACAAGTTAATACACGACTCTAATGAGTGTTTCTATTCAAGTATTTATAGCCCTACTAACATGGGAGAGCTGAACCTCAAGAAAAACTTAATGTTTCCAGACAGACAGTTCAATAAGTTGTTCTGGAGTGACAAAAATGTCATTCAGACATGACAATTTCATATATAAATGTACTGAAACCTTAATCATATCTTTCAAACACTGTGATTTCAATATTGCTACAGTACCCTGTAGAAAGACACATACAAATTCCCCTTAAAAATTCCCCAGTAACTGTTCTATTTCGTTCTTTATTGTTTTATTACATCTGCTGTCAACATGTATGAAATGTCACTCCAATGCTAAATTAATACAAGCGTATTCTCCCAATGCTGCATCATTACTAGCTTACACTGACAACTTCTGTGATCCGTGAGGTAGTTCTACAAGTTACAAATTTAATGCAGTTATGAGAATGAGGTAGTGTGCTGCAAACTATTTCAGAAATATAACGATATGTAGTATAACGGATTCAGATAGCTTGGAACTCTTCTGGTTTTAAAAGCGGAACACGGACACAGGATAATATTTGAGGGAAATCTTACACCTGAGAGTACTTGATTAATGTTGAATTATGGGTGTAGATGTATCATTTGAATAGCAGCGGGTTGTACATTTCAAGTGTCTTCATTGTAGTGTTTTGTGTTTTGCAACAGAGAGGTCCACAGCTTTAGCTATCACACTTGCCTGAGAAGCCAGGCTGCTGGTGAGATCTGGTGAGGGGGCAGGGCTTGAGGGTCGCATGTCTGTGACTTTTTGGAAACCAAACAGGCAGGGAAACCATGGAAGAGTGTTGTAAGCAATTAGGGGCGAGTCCTCTCTGCAGCTGGTCACTTTGAAATTGATTTTTGTTGATGTGAAAAATGTGTTTGGTGAGGATTGAGCTGATGATGGGATCCTTAACACAGAATTACATGATGATCTTTGTGAAGCTTTTAAGGACAAGTCCTGGGGAAGCTGCAGGGGGAAGTTAATAACACTCTTAGCACAATCAAAAATTAAATAAAAATTAAAATTCCAAATTGGCTGTGGCTTGAAAATGAAATGTTTATGTACACTACTGTTCAATGGTTTGGGGTCAGTACAATTTTTTTTAATGTTTCTAATATTATGCTCATCAACACTGAATTTATTTTAATAAAAAACACAGTAAAAACAATAACATTGTGAAATATTAGTCTTTTTTATATATATTATAAAATGTAATTTATTTCTGTGATGGCAAAGCTGAACTTTCATCAGCCATTACACATGATGATTTAGAAATCATTCTAATATGCTGATTTGGTTCTCAAGAATCATTTATTATTGTCAATGTTGAAAACAATCGTGCTGCTTCATATTTTTGTGGAAACTGTGATGCATGTTATTCAGGATTCTTTTTAAATAGAAAGTGCCTATACGGTCACTTGTGATCAATTTAATGCATCCTTGCTAAATTAAAGTATTCATGTTTGGTCTCACTTTAGTCTGGGGACCAATTCTCACTATTAATTATGACTTTTGCTCAAACTCCTAATTTGCTGCTAATTAATAGTCATAATGGTTGTTGTTTAGGTATGGGGTATGATTAAAGGATCTAAAATATGGTCATGCAGAATAAGGCATTAATATGTGCTTTAGAAGTACTAATAAACAGCCAATATTCTAGTAATATGCACGCTACTAAGCAACTAGTTTGTCCTTAAAGTGCTACCTCATGATTTTTTTTTAAAACAATCATACTGACACCAAACTTTTAAATTGTAGTGTATTTGCTGTAACTGACTGTTACCAAGAACACAATTTCATAAGATATAAGAGCCTAAATTGTATATAAAAATATGAAAGGGAAGATATCCTTTCTTGGAATTTTTTTTTACCCATTTACATTCATACCTGTGCTAAGTCTTCCTCGCTGTTTGTGCTCTCTGTGTCACTCTCTGTTGAGGCAAAATAGAGAATAAAATTCATAATTATATCCAGCTGTGTTTGTGGCCAACAATAACATAATTCAGTAATAGTAGCAGTAATATGTAGTTTATCATTCCAGTGGTGAATACAACACAAAGACAGTAGAGCTGAATGCAAAAAAAAAAAACCTACCACTGTAGGATGAAACATGGGAGTCCTGGAGAGGCAGACACATATCAGTGGAGCTAAACGCAGGTTCTTCATTCTCCGTTGCCACCTCAACAACTGCACACACATCAGGTAATTCAGCTAAAGCAATCTCCCTCTCAGATGACATGGGCACAGGGAAGCTCTCCTGCTCTGTGTTGATGAATAGGCATGTATGATTTAGACTTTATCTTTAACATTTCTACTAAAATACATTTTAATCATTTGCGCTAATATATGTTAGATGTAGTATTATTAAAGTCCTTCAGTGCATACCAATCGATATGCAGTAAATTACTGAAAAAGTATTTGGATACGTAAAGGGATAGTTCACCCAAAAATTCTGTCATTTAGTAATCCTCCAGTTGTTTCAAACCTGTATGTGTTTGTTTCTACTACTGAACATAAAAGAAGATATTCTGAAGAATGTGAATACCCAAACAGTTGTTGGTGCCTACTAACTTCCTTAGTATGGGAAAAAATTACTGTGGAAGTCAATTGGGACCAGAAACTGTTTGGTTACCAAGATACGTTAAAATATCATATTTTTTCTTCTTTTACAAGAAACACATACAGGTTTGTAAAAAATGTGAGGGTGAGTAAATTATGACAATTTTTATTTTTGAGTAAACTATCCCTTTAAGCCACCCTTAAAGGGATAGTTCACCCAAAAATGAAAATGTTAAAAATCATCATTTGTGTTCTACTGAAGAAACAAAGTCACCTACATCTTGGATGCCCTGGGGGTAAGTAGATAAACATCAAATTTTCATTTTTGGGTGAACTATCCCTTTAAGTAAAATGTATGAATAATGAATGTGATAAAATGTGAAACCATTTGGCATTTACATTAAAGATCTGTTTTAGCAAAACATTTCAGAAAAAGAAGTTTGCTTTTACATGAAAACATAACACTGAGACCAGATGATTAAAAATTGGTTAAAAGTTAGTTATAAATAAAAGTTAGTTCTGAGTTTTAGCATCATTTGTTTTTGAATACCACTTTTTTTATTCAAACATTCATTGCAATAAGGGATTGTGTGCATGTTTTGGTTATTTACCAGCAAATAGCACAGTGCTGTCTGGTGTAGTTTCTTCCATTAAGTTCTCTTCACTTTGTTCTTTTGTCATTTTATATTTTCTGGGAGTGCCAGCTTTCCGTTTCTGAAAAACCCTCTAAGGAATCAAACATAGGTGTGAGATTATTTGCTGTACTTAGAAATGTGCACTGTTGTTTGAGTGTACAGTCGTGCATCCTACTTTTGCTCTTTGCTCCAGGTCCATCTTTTTCTTCCCTGAAAAGACAATATGCATTCTAATGTCATCGTTAGAATTTCTACACCAAAACAAAACTATGTACATCTACATTAAATATGTACATGAGCAAAAATGCTATGGAATGACATGGGATTTTATCTAAATAGTATTGTGTTTCATTAATGACTGAAATTACCTTTCTTAACAGCCTTTTCATATGAGGAAAGCATTCTGTACATTCTGAAGGCATTGTTTCCTTTCTTCATGCTTTTATCTTTCACTTCCTCAATGTCTGGTAGAGAATTCATAGCACAGCGGAAATTTGCTTTCCATGTCTTAGGGTCTGGTTTGTCAATACCTGGGCGATACTTTCCTGTATGAAATATAATTGGGTAACAACTGAATCAAAATCTCGTACAACAAAATGGAGTCACAAACCAGTTGAACCAACACAATAATCACCCTAGAAATGTGTTAAAAGCTGTATGTAAAAGAGGAATAAACTCTAATGCATAGAGGACATATTGCAGAAATTACCATTTTCACCTTTAAATCAGTCACCTTAAAGCCTCATTCTTTATACAAGAGAGAATGGGCAACAGCTCTGTCAACAGCTACCTGTGTGAATGGCCCAGTTCATAAATAAAGGTGCATCCTTTTCCAAATCCCATCCATGTCTGGCTGCATGCATCCACGGTATCTGAAATATCTTTTTCTCCTGTTAATGGAAACATTTGGATAGTGTACTATTACCCAATTCATGTTCAGTGAGTTGAGTAACATGTCAAGCACGCTCAAATTTAAAAGCTAATTTTCAAAGTTATTGGTAAAGACACAAACTACCACACAAGTTACATGTTCAAACTTAACTTGTACAGATATAAAGTTCTGTACTATTGAGCCGTGCACATGACATGCAAATTAAGAACTTGTTCCCATGGCTTATTCATTCGTTCCCTTGTTTAGTGAATCATGGCCAGATGAGGGAATGAATTAGTACAACATGGCCATGATAATATACATTTTGTATGATATGTATATATCTCTGAAATACGTGATTCTGATTGGTCAGTCGCAACATTCCGAGATGTGTTATTCCACGATAACAACCATAACACATTGCTCATCTGAGTATTTGAGGCCGTTCATATATGAACGTGGTTTTGCGCAGCTTGTCAGTGAACAAAGGCTCTGTGTAGTAAATGCTGCTCCATGTGAAAGCACGCACGTGATGGAGATTTACCGCTGATTACAGAACCACTTTACTGACAAGAGGCGCATTAAATGTCGCATGCGATTTATCGTGCAGCCCTAAAAAAAATTAAAAATAAATTAAAAAAAAAATATATACATATATATTTTCACAGCATGTCACGTGCAGGGCTCTTCTTAAATACTCTACTTAAAATAAATAAATTAGAATTTGATGGCAGATTTCTACCTTTACCTCATTGAGCCAGTGAAGACCTTGAATTTGCCCACTCTCAATCTGTTGCTCCAACCAGGGGCGCATTCTCATTCTGTCCACTGGCATCTTGACGCTGAATAGAATCGAATAGTGTGGATTTAAATGTACTGGACATTCAGTCTTGCATAGAAAACTCATTATGTGGTAAAAATAAATAAACAACAATAGAATTAAGAAATACAGCAAGAAACATTTTTCAGATTTGCAGGTGGGTTAGTGCATGTGAAGTGCTCAGTAGCAATGCGATGAGTGAAACCACAGTGCTTTTTGCACAAGCACATTTCAGTAAGGTTGCATGTCTGGCAAGTGTTTTACAATGGACACTAGGGTTGGGCGATGTCTACAAAATTGGCATCGGACGAAGTCTACAGGCAAATTCAATTGAATGGGTATGATTTGGAAAGGCACACGTCTTAATAAAAGGTCTAACAGCTGATAATGCATATGAGAGCAAAAACCAAGCCCTGATGTCAAAAGAACTGCCTGTAGAGCTCAGAAACAGGTTTGTGTCAAACCACACATCTGGGGAAGAGATCAGAAAAAAAATCTGCCTCATTGAAGGGTCATAGAAGCATGTAGTCTCTGTTACCCTTAATGGTCCAAACTCAATCCTCTCCTCAGTGAAGACACATGAAAACACACGTGGAATTTGCAAAACAGCACCTAAAGGACCCCAGACTGTGAGAAACAATATTATCTGGTCGGATGAATCTCAATTCCAAGTTCCAACCATCATGTTTGAAGGAAACCAGGCACTGCTTATCACCTGCAGAGTACCATCCCAAAAGTAAAGTGTGCTGGTAGCAGCCTCATGCTGTGGGGCTGTTTTTCAGCGGCAGGGACTGAGGAACTCGTCAGAGTAGAAGAGCTTGCACCAAAATATTGAGATAGCCTTAATGCAAACCCAGTCCAGAGCATTCAAAACCTCAGACTGGGCAGAAGGTTCACCTTCCAAAAGGACAATGACCCTAAGCACACAGCAAGAGTGGCTTATAGACAACTCTGTGAATGTCCTTGAGTGGCCCAACCAGAGCCTGGCCTTGAACCCAATCAAATAATTCTGGAGAAACTTGAAAATGTGCGTCTGCCCTCATCTCTCGAAAGTGAAACTAAAAGCGATCGTGCATTCAAAAGCACGATGCCAGTTTCATATAGGATTAGATCTCTGCCACAATTCTGCGCACGAAAGATCATATTTTGAGCGCACAAAAGTGCATGTTGCACACGCGCGATCTGAGTTTTGTGGAGAAAATGTTCGTTTCGTAAGAAAAAAGTATTTAGAGTGCACTAAAATCAATTTTGCATTTAAAATAAGTTTTTGGATGTGTGCAGTCCTTCTCTTTTGCGTGTGCAACGTTTCACTAGCTTGCTCACCTGGTGCCTGCCCT
>NW_015627959.1:470274-486212 GCF_001515625.1 Sinocyclocheilus rhinocerous
AGCCGTTGGCATTTAGAGAGCACTGAGGGCGGGCATCAGGTGAGCAAGCTACTGAAACGGTGCACGCGCAAAAGAGGTCTGCACAAATCCAAAAACTTATTTTAAATGCAAAATTGATTTTCGTGCGCTCGAAATACTTTCTTCTTTGCGAGACAAACATTTTCTCCCCAAAACTCATTTCGCAGCCGTGGCAAAATATGAACTTCCGCGCGCAGAATTGTGGCAGAGATGTAATCCCATAGTTTCAATGGCAGGTATAATAGCGGCTCCCTGATGCCGAAATATGTAGTGTAATTACCCAATTATATAAATGTGAGGAAAAATATTGAAATATATATTTTCCTCTCATCTCGTATTTATTCCCTTTAGGGATTCCGCCTACACGTCATTTTCTTTCCAATGTTGCCCTATCCCTGGTATAGATAATGCTCTAGTACAGGGGTGTCAAAGTCAATTCTTAAAGAGCTGGAGCCCTGCAGTTTTGTTCCAATGCTGCTCCAACACATATAACATGTAGTTTTCAAATAAGCCTGAAGGACTTGATTAGTTGGATCAGGTGTGTTTAATTAAGGTTGAATCTAAACTCTGCAGGGCTCCGGCCCTCCAGGAATTGAGTTTGACACCCGTGATCTAGTCCAGGGGTGCCCAAACTCGGTCCTGGAGTGTCCTGTAGAGTTTAGCTCCAACCCCAATTAGACACACCTGAACCAGCTAATCAAGCTCTTACTAGACATACTAGAAACTTCCAGTCAGGTGTGTTGAGGCAAGTTGGAGCTAAACTCTGCAGGACACCGGCCCTCCAGGACCGAGTTTGGGCACCCCTGCTCTAGTCTAAACAAATGTAACATTTATTTTTTTCCTCACAGTTTTTGCTGTTGCACTGTATACATAAATTGTGCATTATGAAATTAAAAAATGTTTTAATTTATCTTGAAAAAATCTTACAGAAGATATAGTTTTGTGGGAATTATCCACAGTCTTGAACTTGGTAAAACAATTATCTTTATTTAAAAACTACTTTTCCTTTTGTTATACTGGGATAAATCATACCGGGATGTATGCTAAAATTGTTGGATGTGGCGCCCTACCTAGAAAATTTTCCACCAGCTGCCGCTGTTTGTAAATCAATCATAGGGAAATCAAGCTCTTACTAGTCATACTAGAAACTTCCAGTCAGGTGTGTTGAGGCAAGTTGGAGCTAAACTCTGCAGGACACCGGCCTTCCAGGACCGAGTTTGGGCACCCCTGCTCTAGTCTAAACAAATGTAACATTTATTTTTTTTCCTCACAGTTTTTGCTGTTGCACTGTATACATAAATTGTGCATTATGAAATTTAAAAATGTTTTAATTTATCTTGAAAAAATCTTACAGAAGATATAGTTTTGTGGGAATTATCCACAGTCTTGAACTTGGTAAAACAATTATCTTTATTTAAAAACTACTTTTCCTTTTGTTATACTGGGATAAATCATAACGGGATGTATGCTAAAATTGTTGGATGTGGCGCCTTATCTAAAAATGTTCCACCTGCCGCCACTGCGTGCTCTTTTTATGGCTTATCTTTCACATAAATTCTATATAAAACCAATAATTATTATTCAGAATAAGTAGTACGTATTCAGAATATTATATCATTTTAATAAAAGAATAAACGATAAAAATGTAAGAATAAATTAAAACCGTGCATTTACTTACATAATGTTACATATTTGGACATTTATTCATGTAAACATGTTTTAGCATGTTTCAGTATGTATTTATAAACAGATTTATAAATTCATACTTCTGCTTTGAAGCCGTTTAGGGATTTACCTGGAGGGAAGGCAGCCGATGAGTCTCTAAAGATCCAGTAGTATCCCTCGATGAGATGTGTTAGAAAATCCTGTCCTGGAACTAACGTTACGCAGAAAACGTCACCATGTCTTGATTTAGATATTCTTTCTTCATCTTATGAAGAACAACGCAGTGATTTTTTTCAATGTGGACATGTCAACTGTTCCAGAAACCCTGCCTTTCGTGTTTGATAGAATGACGCAAAAACGTCATCAAGAACCAGACCGCGGAAGTGAAACAACGGAGCGTTTTATTGGTCGGCGGAACATTTGAAACAACGGGTTCTTTCACTTTCACTTCCGCTTCCACATTACGCTACGCCGCCTTCTGGATCTTGACGCCCCTACAAGCAAATCGCACCAGCGTTGGGACATGTGTGCTCCAATGTTACTATCATCACTGTAATATTACGATATTACTATTATAACCAAACATACAAATTAGGATTGAAACATTTTGTGACTACGGAACTCGGTTAAGTATGTATGTTGGAATCGTGTAAACAGACAATATGAACAACAACAACAACGAGTGGCGGATGTCATTTTAATATGTTAAACCATTTGGAATGAAATATAAACGTTTTAATCTGGATTTCCAAAAGAGACATTGTAAATTATGTAACTTACTTGATTTTTTTCAGTGTTTGATGGTATTCCTTGGCTTTCCTCAGGTCTGCTGTATTTTTTTATTGATTTCCAACATATAATATAAAGGTACTGAACAAATATAAACTACAACAAAGAAATAGAAAATATACAGTATAATATAAATAATAATACAGGTTAAAAAAATAATTAAAAAAACTAAACAGGTATGAGATAATCATATAAATAACATAAAAGCTTCACAAAGAGACCTAGTGCGTTTTGCTTTACTGTTTTTCAACCCAAGTAGTAACTCAATATAATTTTTCATATCTATCTGAAATAACAAAAAGTTGGGTTTTCCTTTAGACCATTTCTGTTTATGTATATGGTATTTCCCCATAATCAAACAAAGATTAACAATAAAGGCCACATTTGGTGGTAATCTTTGTCTATTAAAATAAAAAAAATACATCTTTTTCAGAAAGGTAAACTTTCATGCCTAGGCATTTACAAAGGAAACATTCCAAATCTATCCAAAACATTTAGCTATAAATGCAGTTACAAAATAAGTGCACAACATTTTCTTTCTCAGTCCCACAGAAATCACATATAACATCTACATCAGTACGAAATCTAAGAAAAAGAGTTTTAACAGGGTACACCAGATGGAGTAACAAATTGTAGTTGTTGAGTTAATTCTTATTTTCTTTCGTGTTTGTGCTGATCCCATAATCCCAGAAAGGCACAATTATTTATAGCCCTTTGTGGGAGTGCTGTCTGTGCGATTGGTGACCCAGCTACTGATTTAAAGGCAGAGTAAGTGATTTCTGGTAGCCAATGTTGATATTTGAAATCACCAAAATTCTTCAAAAAGAACACAAAGAATGGCCTTCTCAGCTGCCATAGTTGCAACCCTTGCGTCATCAGAACAGGGTGTTTTCAACGCATCACCGTTTCTGTTTAAAAAATGTTTTGCACCGTTTTTGTCAGGGCTGAACGCAGCCCTAGTGTTGTGGAAAACCTTAGAAATATTTAAAGGGGACAGTCCACCCAAAAATGACAACTCATAATTCTGTTATCATCACCCTCATGTCTCAAATCTCAACACAGAAGAAAATATTTAGAAGAATGTTGATAAGCACACAGTTTCGGTTGCCATTGACTTTCGTTGTATTGTTTGTCCATAAGGAAAGCCAAAGGGAACTGAAACTGTTTTGAAACTGAAACATTCTTCAAAAGGTTTTCTTCCGTGTTACTCAAAAGAAAGAAGACACATGAAGTCAGTGGCCCTGCATTCACAGTTTTACAACAGTCAGTTTATGTTGCACAGTAAAAAAGAGCGAGAACTGCTGGTGACTTAAGGCTGATTTTAACATGACATTAACGTTAATTAATGTCATTAACGTGACATTAACATTCATGTTGATAATACAGATGATGCATTAGGACTTGTGTTTACTGACCTAATAAACACTTTTGGAGTAAAGTAAAACGTCACCGGGCCCACTCATCGTTTTAATTATATGCTCGATTTAATTATATCGCATGGAATTGATCTTACTGATATAGATATTGTACCTCAAAGTGATGATGTTACTGACCATTTCCTTGTATCGTAAACAGCTCGAAACCATGGAGTTGTGATTGATGATAAGCTGAATTTCTCAGACCACATTACTAAAACTGACCGGTCCTGCAGATTTGCTTTATACAACATTAGGAAGATCAGGCCCTTTCTTTCAGAACATGCAACACAACTCCTTGTTCAAGCTCTTGTTCTATCCACACTATAGATCATGACATACTCATAGATCGATTACAAAACTATACAGGTATTCAAGGGCAGGCTTTAAGATGGTTTAGATCCTACCTGTCCGATCGCTACCACTTTGTTCATTTAAATGGGGAGTCATCTCAATTATCAACAGTAAAATATGGAGTACCACAAGGATCTGACCTAGGTCCTCTGCTATTTTAAATATACATGTTGCCCCTTGGTAGTATTATTAGAAAATACGGGATTAGTCTCCACTGTTATGCCAATGATACTCAACTATATATCTCAACAAAACCAGATGAAACTTCTAAATTATCTAAGCTAACAGAATGTGTTAAAAATGTAAAAGATTGGATGACCAATAATTTTCTCCTATTAAATTCGGATAAGACAGAGATATTACTTATTGGACCAAAAGACAGTACACAGAATCTCGTGGATTACAATTTGCAACTAGACGAATGTACGGTTACTTCCTCTACAGTCAAAAATCTGGGTGTTATATTAGATAGCAACTTGTCTTTTGAAAATCATATTTCCCATGTTACAAAAACAGCATTCTTCCATCTTAGAAACATTGCCAACATTGCCAACATGTTTAGGCTAATTTTTTAACCTTTATTCATTAAAAAACGGTATAGGCTATCATTAGGATCATTAGGTCAGATTTCCTAAAAGAATTTGCAGATTTTCTCTCAGACCTATTGGTTACTGTTGATAAAGCGCTAATTGTCGGAGATTTTAACATTCACGTTGATAATACAAATGATGCATTAGGACTTGCGTTTACTGACCTAATAAACTCTTTTGGAGTCAAGCAAAACGTCTCCGGGCCCACTCATCGTTTTAATCATACGCTAGATTTAATTATATCGCATGGAATTGATCTTACTGATATAGATATCGTACCTCAAAGTGATGATGTTACTGACCATTTCCTTGTATCGTGCATGCTGCGTATTACTGATATTAACTATATCGCTCCGCGTTATCGTCTGGGCAGAACTATTGTTCCAGCCACCAAAGACAGATTCACAAATAACCTGCCTGATTTATCTCAACTGCTCTGTGTACCCATAAGTACACATGAACTAGACGAAATGACTAGCAACATGGGCACTATCTTCTCTAATACATTAGAAGCTGTTGCCCCCATCAAATTGAAAAAGGTTAGAGAAAAACGTACTGCGCCATGGTACAACAGTAATACCCATTCTCTCAAGAAAAAAACTCGTAGTCTTGAGCGCAAATGGAGAAAAACTAACTTGGAAGTTTTTAGAATTGCGTGGAAAAACAGTATGTCCAGCTATAGACAGGCTCTAAAAGCTGCCAGGGCCGAGCATATCCACAAACTCATAGAAAATAACCAAAACAATCCAAGGTTTTTATTTAGCACAGTGGCTAGATTAACAAATAACCAGACGCCACCCGACCTACATATTCCCTCACAGTTTAATAGTAATGACTTTATGAATTTCTTCACTGATAAAATAGATAACATCAGAAATACAATAACAAATGTAGATTCTACAGCGTATAATACTTCAGCTTCATTCATCGCACCAAAAGATAAACTGCAGTGCTTTACAATTATAGGACAGGAAGAGCTAAATAAACTTATCACTGCATCTAAACCAACAACATGCCTGTTAGATCCTGTACCCACTAAATTACTGAAAGAGTTGTTACCTGTAGCAGAAGAACCGCTTCTCAATATTATTAACTTGTCGTTGTCTTTAGGTCACGTCCCAAAACCATTCAAGCTGGCGGTTATTAAGCCTCTTATTAAGAAACCACAACTAGATCCTAGTGAACTGGCAAATTACAGACCCATCTCAAATCTTCCTTTTATGTCTAAAATTTTAGAAAAAGTTGTGTCTGCTCAATTGTGCTCCTTCCTGCAAAAAAATTATCTCTATGAAGAATTTCAGTCAGGTTTCAGGCCCCACCATAGCACAGAAACTGCACTTGTTAAAATTACAAATGACTTGCTTCTTGCGTCAGACCAAGGCTGTATCTCATTGCTAGTTTTACTTGATCTTAGTGCTGCGTTCGACACTATAGATCATGACATACTCATAGATCGATTACAAAACTATACAGGTATTCAAGGGCAGGCTTTAAGATGGTTTAGATCCTACCTGTCCGATCGCTACCACTTTGTTCATTTAAATGGGGAGTCATCTCAATTATCACCAGTAAAGTATGGAGTGCCACAAGGATCTGTCTTAGGTCCTCTGCTATTTTCGATATACATGTTGCCCCTTGGTAATATTATTAGAAAATACGGGATTAGTTTCCATTGTTATGCTGATGATACTCAACTATATATCTCAAGACCAGATGAAACTTCTAAATTGTCTAAGCTAACAGAGTGTGTTAAAAATGTAAAAGATTGGATGACCAATAATTTTATTTGATCAATTCTCATTAAATTCGGATAAGACAGAGATATTACTTATTGGACCAAAAGACAGTACACAGAATCTCTTGGATTACAATTTGCAACTAGACGGATGTACTGTTACTTCCTCTACAGCCAAAAATCTGGATGGTATATTGGATAGCAACTTGTCTTTTGAAAATCATATTTCCCATGTTACAAAAACAGCATTCTTCCATCTTAGAAACATTGCCAAGTTACGAAACATGTTTAGGCTAATTTTTTAACCTTTATTCATTAAAAAACGGTATAGGCTATCATTAGGTCATTACATTTCAAGTCTATTTATTGAAACTTGGAAGCAATAGATAGGACATTTTTTATTTTCATTAAACAACATACAATAGGCCTATACGATATTTTAAATGCTGCTTTTATTTAGAATGCATTACATCAACATAAGGCCATACCTGAACTTCCTCGTTGATCGATTAAACCGTGATTCAGTGAGTTGTAAGAATATAAAAAAAGAAAGAAACATGCGGTAGGCTAATCGGGTTTATATTTTATTTCCAGTGAACATTGTCAACTATGTGCGCAACTATGCAACATGATTTCAGTTTTGTTAATTTTTGAGTTTAAATCACCGTTATGTTTACTTCGTGTAATATACCTTCAAGTTCAACAATAATCATTTTTAAGAGTAACATATTAAATTTAACGGTGCCTTACATCTAAAACGACACAATTTTAAGGAAAGTTATTTCTAGAGCGCTTTATGATCTACGCTCTGTTTTCTATTTTTTTCCGTTATGTGTTCTTCGTGTATTGATTCCATATGATATGCCTTCAGCAAATGAACGGTGCCTTAATCTAAAAAGGAAATGTATTTCTAGAGAGTTTTATGTTCTACGCTTTGTATTTTCTTGGGTAATTTCAAGAGTACGACATATTTTATTATATAAATATATAATTGTCTGTAATGTAACGAGTCCTCTAAACTCGGAACAAACAGTAGGTGGCGGCATGTTCTTTTGATACCAGCCCGCCATTAAACAAACGGAGAAAGAAGAAGAACTTGGCGGGAAGTTCCTCTGTTCTGCTGTGCAGCTGGAAATTCAGTGCTGGTCACATCAGGGAATATCGATAAGAACAGATTTAGCAATCTCTGATTAAGCCATGGACGACAAGACAAAGAACGACACATCACAGCTCAACGGGTAATTGTGTCGATCTATTGTTTTACTGTTGTCACCACTTGTCGGGTAGGAATCTGTCATGACTTTAGATTTGTGTTCATGACAAATGTGCTAATAAGTTAGATTTCGCAAAAAGAGTGCACTTTTTGCAGGCAACAAGGGCATAGATTTGCAGAAACTGCATGTTTCTGACACATTATCACAAACAGTTAATGCCTTGATCTATTAATTCAGTGTTATAGCGTGTATACAATTGATACATACTGAAAATATAGATTGGATTGACATGAACATGGATATAATGATTAACTGCCCTCTTGTGGTCGTTTTTGCCATCTTCAGCCCTGTAAGCTGGCAGTAGGCGCACTACACAATGAGTGAATTTTTTTTTTCAAATACTGTTTGTGATACGTTTAATGACTGCCTCAGCATTGTGTGACTGCACTGCCCATTAGCTTCAGAGCATCAATCCTCATTATTTCACTTGCAGACTAACTCACACACGCGCACACAGACACACACACACACCCCTACACCTACTCTTGACAGCTGCTCAATCACCAGAGACATTAGCAAAAAGAGTGAGTCAAGTCAGATGGGTCCATTAAATGTTCACACATAAATCCCCATGCCTTTCAAAGACCGTCATTGAGATGTGTCGCAAAAGGTGTAATATCACTTTAAGTTAAAATGGAAAGCCCTGGAGGTGAACCATCTGATGATAATGTCTGTCAGTGCTCAAATCACACATGTAGACAGCTATCAGTGGGGCGTCAGGGATGCAAGTTTTATGATCCGCACAAGTAAAGATGTAGTACTCCACTGAGACAAAAGGAAACTTTCATATTAATGGAAAGCTCGTTCGTTTAACATCTCAACCGACTTGAATCGTCACACATTTTTATCGATTTTCAACCGGCTCGGGGTGCATTGTTACATCCCTAAGAAAAAATAAGCATTTAGCAACTATAAATTGACCAAAAATGAGAGTAAGGACAAACAAAAAGCAAATTTCTTTCCGCTCTAGTTCCGCAGCCCACTCCAGTAGGCTACAGGAGCCTCCAGTGTTGGCTCTAACCTAGTTCTTTTGAACTTTCTATTCAACAATCATCAAAAATTATCGTGGTTTCCACAGAAATATTAAACAGTACAATTATTTTTAAAATTGGTTATAATAAGAGGTGTGTCTTGAGCAGCAAATCAGCATATTAGATTAATTTCTGAAGGATAATGTGACACTGAAGACTGGAGTAATGACCAATGAAAATGCAGTTTTGCTATCACAGGAATAAATTAAGAGATGCACCGATTGCAATTTTCTTGGCCGATTCCGATTTTTTGGAAGTATTTTCGTCAGCGAAATCGAGCAAAAACGGTCAATATTTTGTCTACAATTTAAGTCACTTAATTTTAACTTCTTGTTTATTGAAATACTATTGTATAAAATCAGTGTCACATTGCAATCGTGTTGATACTGATATTTGGGGAAACATCATGGCCGTATAATGTTGCTTACCTAAATCATATTTTGTAAATATCTTTTTTTCCCCACAGTATGCATCTATACATTTCTGTGAGTTACTTTGTGTGTGCTGTCTCAAACACACATACTGGTTAAAAAAAATTTATAGCCTGAATGCACTGTAAGTCGCTTTGGATAAAAGTGTCTGCTAAATGCATAAATTATTTATTTGTTTATCTGGCACGACATAAACGGTCGCCGTTTACACTGATTTCAATTAAAATTAGAATCATTCTCACCCGAAACATGTTTAACGACTTGTAAACATGTTGCGAAACGACTGTGAGTGCGCGTGGCAGTGACGTCATTGCCGGCGCCGCTGGCAATAAATGAATCTGCTCCGAATCGGCAAGACGTGAGACTGCGAAAAATCGGCCGATTTTTATCACTGGCCGGTCAATCGGTGCATCTCTAAATAAATTAGATTTGAATGTGTTAAAAATAGAAAACGGTTATTTGGAATTCTAATAATATTGCACAATATTACTGTTTTTGATGTTTTTCTGAACATTAAAAAAGTCCCCAAACTTTCGAACTATAGTGTTAGAAATAAGATACAATTATGTGTAGTAATTGAGACACATGCTGAGCATTTTAACATCTTAATTTATGTTTTTAAATATTTAGATAATTTGCAATCTATTTGCATCCTGATCGTCCACGTGGGACTTATCGGCCCATGTCAGTATCAGTCTGTCACTGTGCTTGGCACTTAAATGTTCATCATGATGATTTCAAAATTGTATATTAAGCTTAATATATAAGCTATAATGAGTAATACATTAATTCTGCCCTCATTTTTTATCATATTCTTAAAATGCTGTTGAAAAAAAAAATTTGACTTCACACATAATCATGTACTATCTTTCCATAGATGTTATATTAGTGATGATTTGTCTGTATTTTTGTGCTGTCATGTCAACAGTTTTTTCGCTTATTGCATTCATTCTTTCAATCCATCAGAACACACGGTGAAGGTGAGACAAAGAAGAGGCAGGGCTACTTGGAATGGCCTGAGTATTTCATGGCTGTTGCCTTCTTATCAGCACAGAGGAGCAAGGACCCCAGTTCTCAGGTAACTAGAGATTGATTGCCTGCAGTTCTGCTAGATTGAAATGTGGGTCGATTTGGTCAGCATACATCAATCTGAAATTTGATGACATTACAATCAATATGAAGTTAGACCTCTTTTGTAATTTTTGCAATATCTTGATCTCAGTTTCTTTCTGTTAAAACCATTTTGTTCCCATTAATATTAACTTGGAGAAGTTCTAAACAGCCTGGTATTACAATACCTCAAAGATCTCCAAACACCCTGCAGCTTCTTTTGATCAAAGGACACATGCCTCTTATCCGCTCCATGTACTGTGAGAACGTATTCTGGTTTCAGACCTCCCCTGCTGTGCAGCGACCTCCTGGCCAATATAAACACTCCCGATATTTAAGCGCAATATTGAAGTTCAGTCAAGCATGATCCTCGGTCAGTTCATGCATGCATCTGTTATTGCTCCTAAAGGCGCAGAGCCGGATTGCATATCTAAGACACAAAAGAGTTTTGGTGAACTGAGAATGCAGGTCCCTCCTCACTCACTCATGCTGACTGAACTTTGTTGACCGCGATCCATCGTCTCAGGAAAGTCTTTTGATTTCCTCCTCTGCTGACCTGTGTTGCATCAGATGAATTTGATGGGTCTTGCTGGAACATACAGTAAGCCATCATGTCAGGAGCTTGACTTAATTTCAGACCAGACTGAGTCTTTTAGTATGTTTTTAAAATGGTGTATCTTGTTACAAAATAGTCCAACTTTTACAAAACACTCATAAAAGTTCAGACTTTTTTCAATTGGAATAGTCCAGCACTCAAAAAAAAAAAAAGTATTGTGGCATAGTTGAAGTATTTGCATCAGTTTTATTTATTTAAATCACATTTGGTATTTATTCAGAAACCTTAAAATGAACATACATCTTTTAATTGTGAAAAAAAAGTAGTTAAAAATTATGAGCATGGTTCAAATATGTAATAAGCAAGATTCAGTTAGTTAAAATGTTTCAGATATGGTTTACAAATAATAATAATAATAATACTACTAATGATGATTCATATATAAACCCAGTTATGTATTTCAATATTTAAAACACATGGTTTACTTGTAATATTACATGATAAATCACATTCTTGTTTCATTGGTTTGTGACTGACAAATATGCGTGCAAGTTTATTAGTTTAAAAACTGTGTACTCCAGTTGGATGGAAATTTTATATGTAATTAAAATGCAGAAACGGTTGTAATATGATGTCATGCTCTGCAGCATCTTTTTAAAAAACATAATTCAACATATAATACTGTACATCCAAAATTTAAAAATATTTAGTCTGCTCCACTTCACTTAAGACTTAAAGTTTGTATTCTTTTAATTCAAATAAGAGGTCACAACATGATGTAACAATCTTTTATTGGTCAGGTGATACAAATTTGCATATATTTTCAACAAACTTGAACTTTGGAACACAGTGAAATTCGCACGAGCTTGTAGTAAAAGTGTCGTATGACTGATTATTTGAATCACTAGACCATTTTGATTATTTTTATTTTTTTCCTCCACATTGCAAGTATAAATATCAGGCTTGTGCCTTAAGGCTGTCTTCGTGGTGATAGATGTTTGGAAAATAAGCTGTTATTCAATTTCATTTCAGGTTGGTGCCTGTATTGTGAATCAAGAGAACAAGATAGTGGGTATTGGCTACAATGGCATGCCCAATGGTTGTGACGATGACCTGCTGCCCTGGTCTCGCAGTGCTGATAACAAGCTGGACACCAAATACCCCTATGGTGAGTTCTGCATGACCCCTGGGTTTTTGGCTTTTTTGGACTGCAGCAATCAGTTACCCATAATTATCAGTCACTCTGCCTCTGTTTGACACCGACAGGTCAGTGCACACCTACATTAAACACTCGCCGAAAAGGCTTTTTAGATTTCAGGCTCTGTCAACGCAGCACATGGTGTCTGTTAACACAGTGTGGCGAGGTGTATGCTCTCTTGTGCACATAGCGGCAGTCATGGATTAGTTTTCACCTGCATGGGGCTGATGGGAGAGATAAAGGCGGAGCTGCTGAGTGAGGGATGGGCAAGGTCACTTTGTGGCAGCTATTAGTGTGAGAAATGGAAATGAGCTGAAGCTGGCGTTCCTAAAGGCGGCATATGCCAACTCGAGACTTTGAATGGGTCGTACTGCCAAAGGGAAGGTGTGAAACTTTGGAGAGGATTTATCAGTCTGGCACTTGGATGATCCTCTGAACTGTTCGTGACTTGTATTTCTCCTTTGTTTCTGTTGTCAGTGGTCAGGCATAGGTAGAATTTTTTTCAAACAAAGCCAACTAAGTTGGACTCCACAAAGTGACCAAAAATGTAAATTGAATACAGAAAATTGGTTTTGGCTTGGTTCCGCAGGCATCATTCAGTTTTTTTTAAAGTTTTGTTTTTTTCATGTGATAGTTATGTAGAATAGTCAAGTTTAATCGATAAAACTTTTCTGATGTCTCGTATGTTTGAAAAGAAGCCAAAAATGTACGAAACTAAGGCAGTCAGATTACTGTTGATGGGCAATGTGTTTGTATTGTACTAACCAACTTTCAGAGGTTTAATGATTTTCAACCATACAGTATCTGCTCTGCCATTTGACATTGGGATTTTAGACTTTGTGATTCCAAGTTTTTCAAATGTAATTAAGAGCTGGCGTGTCTTTAAAGGTGAGGGCTAATCTGAAATGATGTGTGCATGTGATTGTGTTCTTCAGATTCAGTGCACTGCCTTTCAAAAGTTTGTGGTTAATAAGATTTTTTAAGTCTGTCATGCTCAGTTGCATTTATTTGATCAAAAAATATAATAAAAAACAGAAATATTGTGACACATTTTTAGAATTTAAAATAAATTCTATTCCCTTATAATTTAATTTCTATTATAAATTCCCTTTTCTATTATAATATATCCTAAAGTGTAATTTATTTTTGTGATTGCAAAGCTGAATTTTCAGCAGTCATTACTCTAGAATGGTAGTATTTTCTTTTTTCTTTTTTCATATTGCAAGTTAATGGCTGCATGTATGTGTTGTCCTTTTAGATTAGGTAGTGATGAGCTAGGGATCTTAAAAGGACAAATCTGTGCACTTTTTTGTTTAAAAGTTCCTGTGACGCTTTGGTATTTTTGCCCATTTATTTGGCAGTAATGATGCATTTTGTGGAAAGTATTTAGTGTAAAATCACACCTCTCTGACATGATTTATGAAAATAAAAATCGTTAAAAAAATCTTATTTGCAGTTGTGGCTCACTTAGGCATAGAGTTCAATTTCATGCTGAGTGATGGTACATTAATTCTTTACAAAGGATTCATTTGGCATATCTCTGTCTCCCTTAATGCACCAATGTGGCACAATAAAGGTAAACCGTTTAGAGTCGGTATGAAGTTCCTCATAGTCTTAAAGACAATAGTTTGGATTATCTTTTGTGTAATGAAGCAATATAAGTTGGTTATTATATTACAATGTTTACAAGGGATAGATTAAAGATAAGTGCCACAGGGCGTTTTTTAATACTATTAATTAAAAGTATGTATTAGTCAATTCAAAGTACGGGTAAAACAATTTTAACCAATTGTTTATATAGAATAGTTGTAGTTTGTTCATAAAATAGGTCAGAGCTAGATTTTTACATGTTCTAAAAAAATTTAAGAGTTCAGGCAGTCCAGAGTAGCTGCTGTAGCAGTTGGCTAGGTCAGTGTTTCCCAACCGGGGTGCCGTCTGTCGAGAGCAGGGGTGCCGTGTAAAAAATCATTTTTTAATATTTTTAAATTGCTAAAACATTTCTGATTTAGCATGTTGCTATGCGGTTGCTAAGGTGTTCTAGGTGCTTGCCTATAGTCTTACTGGTTATGTAAAAAAAGCTTATGCCCATGTGCAACAGTGTCACAGCATCATAACTAGGGCTGTCACTATTATAAAATTTGGCTGACGATTAATTGTCTAAGAAATAATTGAGATTATGGCGATTAATTGACTGTTTTACCTAGAGCCCGACGGATATGGGTTTTTGGGGGGCCAATACCGATATTAGGGTGTAAAAAATATCGATATATCGGCTAATATTCTTTGTGTATATTGTAGTACAGTACCAGTCAAAAGTTTGGACACTTTCCCATTCATTCGTGTGGTACTATATATAGAATACAGTATATACATAAACAGAATATATATTAGGGCTGGGCGATATGGGCAAAAATTCATATCTCGGTATTTTTGGGCCGGTTTGCGATATACGGTATACATCTCGGTATTTTAGTTTTTGTATTTGTATTAAAAATTTTAATTAATATATATGTATATATCACTTACCGCCCAATGTTGTCCAAAAAAACTATCCATATTAAAGGCTATGAAAACAAATAAAGTGAATGTAACCATGTAAGCCTTTATATTATGTACAAAAAAGGTTTAAAATCACATTTCATTCTAACATTGTAACATTGCAATCTAAAAACAAAAATATGGCTTAAAGTGGAAGTTAAATTCACTAAACTAAAAATGAAAATAATTGAGAACAAAAGCAGAGTTGTGTTAGTCTATTTTGATTACCCCATTACAGTCACTTTACAGTCAGTGCTATCAAAAAAATAAACTTACTTGTAGGTTTAAAATTCTACATGTCACATTTGTCTAACTACACATTTCAGCGAAGTGTATATTTTAGTCAGAATTATTGCGCTCCTATTTAATTGAGCTCTGTCTGTTTGGCGCTCGTTCACTGAAGTCTGTGAAGTTTAGTGGAGAATCCCAAAGCAGAAGGCTCATGCACTTCTGACAGAAAAATGGAAATTTTCCATGGCTTTCTAACATTTACAGATGGAGAATATAACTGTGAAATGTAAGTTATGCATTCAAGAAGACAGCACATCTTAAACACATTAAACAGTGCGAGTAGCCTAGTGTCTCTGTCAGCGGCACATGCAGCCTTTCTGTCAGAGCATATGACGGGCTGAGTTGCTTTATATGCGAAACAAAACTATAAACTATGTCTTACAATTTTTTAAAGGCCTTAATATAAAGCTTGTCACATGTTTAGAACAAATTGGATTATGTACTTTCTCTGCAGCAGCTCAGTCTGTGTCCTCCGCTATATTTTCAGATGCGCTCGTATCAAAATACTGTATATCGATATAAACTGTATTGCCTCATATTGAATCGCTTATAAAGAAAATATCGATATATAGTACAAACTCGATATACCGTCCAGCCCTAATATATATACATAAACACATTTTTTGCAATGATCACTCAAATGTGGTGATCAAACACTTATAATGACGTGACAAAGATATGTAATTGAGGCAGGGCATTTAACAATTTAACAATAAACTTTATCCAAAATGAGTCTGACATCAGTGCACTTAAAGGGGTCATATGATGTTGCTAAAAAGAACATTATTTTGTGTATTTGGTGTAATTAAATGTGTTTATGTGGTTTAAGGTTAAAAAAACACATTATGCTATCCAGTTTGGCCAAATACCTCAAGCATGTGACGGAAATGTTACGCCCCTTACCATACTGTGATGCTTGTGATGCTGGTAGCGACGAGACAAA
>NW_015627959.1:488803-533343 GCF_001515625.1 Sinocyclocheilus rhinocerous
CTGCGTAAACATAAAACCATGTCTGCATTTGTGATCGGAGAAATGACAAACAACAAGTGCAACTCTACACTGCTCAAAACTCGCGTTTGAATCGTCAGTGGCAAATTCTTTAAATATGAAAATGTACTTTCAGACTGTGAGTCAGAACAGCCGGCATTGCAGTTTACTCTCCCAGGATCAGGAAACAGTCCTCCATAAAATGTGCTGCACACATCTGAATATTTGGGTTGAACTGTTCTGGAACAGTGTTGTAAATACAACTTAACCACTGATTTCTAATCGTGTCCTCATTTGGAAGGCCAAACAAAGTATTTTCGCTTTCGCAACGAAGCACACAGCGTCTTCACAACATGGCGGCGGCGGTGGCAGCAACAATAAAGTGACGCCTTCTTTCTTTGCGTGAACATTTGGGCGGTGTTATGCAAATCTTCCCACATCGTGACGTAGACATGTGGGGGCGTGTTTGAACAAGGCGTTTTAGGAGGGCGTGGACAAGTCTTAACTTTTATAAAGAATATCTCTTTTGGGTTTGAGACTTTAGTCTTTGCAACTTTAGGGATCTTATCTATTCACGAACAGCTTGTAACACTCCAAAGAGAAAGGAAAACTTGAAATCGCATCATATGACCCCTTTAACAGTAAAGTTTATTCCACTTTATTTCAATTCAGTTCCATTCAACTTTATTCCGTTGAAGTTTATTTCACTTCGGAACATTCATTCACGGATTTGCGCTACTGTCTTCACACACAGACGAAACTTACTAGAGAAGTGTGAAGTGACATAATATACCTAACTCCCGGGCTTTCGGCTATCGACGCGTTGGGTGGTCTCATTCGAAAGGGGGCCTCGAGACATACACTTGATTCAGCGTTAGAGAAGGTTCCTCGAGCTGAAGGGATCCCCCGAATTTGGTGCGGATCCGCCACGCCATGGCCGTTCAAAGTTTCCTTGGTATTCCATACACTTAAGCTTTAAAGCGTTTCGTCCAGGTCGCCAGTAGCAAACAATGGAGCGTACTACGTAATTACACCATTTACAAGCATTTTATCTGCGTCTTATGTTCTGTAAAAAAAATTTCATATCGGCGGCATATTCGCCGATACCTATATATCTGCGACAGGATCATATCGGCCGATAAAATCACCAAAACGATATATCGGTCGGGCTCTAGTTTTACCCCCAGTTTCACAGACAAGACTTAAGCCTAGTCTCAGACTAAAATGCATGTCTGGGCTGTTTTAACTGAAAGAAACTTGCACTGACTGATCTTAAAATCTTTCAGTGCCATTGATTTGTCTCAAGATGCACATCAGTAATGTTTTTATCTAAGGCACATTTATAAAAGCTACTTAAATGTCCTAATTGAACTATGGCCTAATCCTGGCTTAACCTAAACCCTGTCTGTGAAACCAGGCCTTAGGGTTTTGACCATTATGAATAATTACCATACATTTTTTTTGCTTCATTTATGAAGTGTCATAAATGTTTATGATTAAAATATAAGAAGATTAGTTAAGGGATATTCCATGGCTTGGTGTGCATTACACAACTTTAATGCACAACATGGAGGCAAAGACCACCCAACACAGAAAAAAGTACAAGACTTTGTGAAACATTGTTAATGGCATAACTGAATCAAAATCTGCAGTACAATATACAACTTTCATTTCCATAATTTTAAATGCAAAACAGTACAATTTGCATCTTTGCTAAATTTTAATTTTCAAGTTTTAGAGAGGCTAACTTGATGGGCATAAAAGTTAGCATACTGTGAATGACAAAGTATGAGCAATAGTTATTGTGATTCATTGCTTATGAAGTTTCTGTACAGTATTGTGCTACTAGAGGGTACTGAAATACTAAAAAATCCTCTTACTATCCTTCCTTCCTTACTTGATTTTTGCCCTGTGAACATAATGTTGCTTTCACCTTATTCTTTAATAGAAGATTAGGCTTATATGCTGCAACCAGAGAGAATGATGTTCGTTAATGCTGTGCCATATTTTGCTGCATTCCATTAATAACAATATCTTGCATACTAGTCAAATCAACTGTATTTCTATAATGCTTTATATAAAACAGATTGTGTCAAAGCAGCTTCACAGAGATTGACATGAATAGCTGAATCAATTATGGAAACTCAACGATGGAGTTCAGATATTGTGTCATCATTTAGCTCAAGTCAGTTCAGTGTTGGTTCTGTTCAGATAGGGCTGCTCGATGAATTGTATTTAAATTGCAGTCATGACTTCTGCTTCCCTGGATTTATAAAGCATAATCTGCTGTGATATTTATCCGCTGGTTGTTTATCCTGAAAATGTTTCACTACCTTTTAAATATGACAGTTCAGTCAGATTAATAGTAATATACATGTATTAAATGTTAAATTTGATTTAAGAGCTCAGTCCCTCCCACATTTGCACAATTGATTGTACTCCTCCTCCTCCTCCTCCTCATCATCATCATCATCATGTGTTCGCACTTAGCTGTGTGTGTGCCTGCTTTCAGTTAAAACACACAATGAGTGTGTGTGTGTAGTTGTGTGAATTACTGACATCTCCCTTCCATCATAACTACATGCCCTCTCTCTCTTTCTCTGCCTTGTGCTGAAGCTCTGCCAAAATAAACGTGTCGTGTTTCGTAGTGCAATGGTAATGTGCCACTGCTGATGGGCCAATTCATTCTCCGTAATTAAGGCGAGCAGAATGAGTGATTAGACGGGGCTTTTTCTGGGTGATGTTGTGGAGAGCTGACATCTGTTCAGACTCATGCTTTGAAATCTTTTTCCTTTTTAACTGTGAACTGGTGACTGGAGCCTTTTTGTGGTGGAGTGGTACAATGTTGACGAGCTAAGAAAGCTCAATCCAAGTTTGTTGTGAAGCAGAGATATTAATCATAGCATCGACGCATCATTCTGTGCTGCATGTATGTGCATTCATGAATTCTGAACATTTCTAACAAGTCTTGTTGCATTTCTAACATGTTTTGTTGCAGTGTGCCATGCAGAGCTGAACGCCATTATGAATAAGAACTCGGCAGATGTCAAGGGTTGCACCATGTATGTAGCGCTCTTCCCCTGTAACGAGTGCGCCAAACTCATTATTCAAGCAGGTGAGAGTTTGTCTGAACTTGTGTTTCTGACTGTGTGTTTCATGATGTGCATGTTGGTTTTTCATTCAACACTTTAATTTCCACTGTGCATTAAGAAGATTAATTGGTGATGCACCAAAATTTCAGCAACTTACGGATTTGGACGAAATAGTTTTGGAGGGCCAAAATTGTTGACCAGAAACAGTGATGTCTCAGCTTTCAATAATAAACATGGTTTTGACGCTCTTTAACCCTTTGACGCGTACGATCACACCGGTGTGATCAGTCTTGGCTGGTCCCTGGAGCGTCCGAAAACCAGTCAGTATCTGGTGTGACCACCATTTGCCTCACGCAGTGCAACACATCTCCTTCGCATAGAGCTGATCAGGTTGTTGATTGTGGCCTGTGGAATGTTGGTCCACTCCTCTTCAATACAGGTGTGGCATATCAAGATGCTGATTAGACAGCATGATTATTGCACAGGTGTGCCTTAGGCTCACATTTTAGAGTGGCCTTTTATTGTGGCCAGCCTAATGCACACCTGTGCAATAATCATGCTGTCTAATCAGCATCTTGATATGCCACACCTGTGAGGTGGATGGATTATCTCGGCAAAGGAGAAGTGCTCACTAACACAGATTTAGACCGATTTGTGAACAATATTTGAGAGAAATAGGCCTTTTGTGTACATAGAAAAAGTCTTAGATCTTTGAGTTCAGCTCATGAAAAATGGGGGCAAAAACAAGAGCGTTGCGTTTATAATTTTGTTCAGTGTATATAGCATTAAATAAACATGAATTAACATCAGAAAGTATGTTGAGAGAACTTACTGAAATGTATCATATCTCATGTATTTGCTTAATCAGTCTTTCAACTGTGGAAAGACGTAATTTAAAACTTGTAAACAATGTCACGTAACGTAACATTTGCCTTAGTTAAGCCATTCAGTGTCTATAAACTTATTTTGCTAAAGAGGGGAATTTAGCAAAATATATGCACCATATTCTTTATATTTTGTACTTGTTTACATTATTTGAAGTGTGTTTGAATAAATCTGTCTGGAAAACAAGTTTTTATTTTCACCACGGTTTAAATGTTTATATTTCAACAACAAACTGATAAAAGTTTTTTTTTTATTTTTTTTTTTAACTGCTACTGATATATTTTTGCTATTACTAGTTGCATGTTTTTGTTAGTTTAGTTCTGTTATTTTTTATTTATTTTTAATTTCAGTCTGGCTTATGTCAATTCAGAAAGTCCCCTTTACCACACATTGGATGAAGCCGCCTGTCACCATTAGCGGTGTAACGATACACTAATGGCACGGTTCGGTTCAGATCACTGTTTTGGAGCCACGGTTCGGTTCTGTTTGCTGTGGGGTTCATGGCATGGCACCAGCAATGCTAAAGAACACTAGATTCACTTTTAACTAGAAGACGCGGTACCACTCAATCCCAATCACTCACACTGTTTACATGCTATAGTGCATAATTGTTTGTGGGAATTTTTTTTCACTTTATAATAGCGAAACCTGTGAGAATGTGTAAAATTACGCGCAATCCCGCAGCGAAATTCAGGCCCTGATTATATTGTACAAAAGCAAGCACAAGTGAACTTGAACTAAGTTACGTAGTCAGAATGTGTCCTTCTGTAGATGTGCTTTTTGTAATAACACACTGAAAACGTCAGCTTAACCCTAAGAATTCACAACATTTTTTACAATATTGTTCTCATTATAATGTTATGTTGACAGTCTAAATCATAGTTAATAATGTTCTGCATTTCTGTTTTGAGCTGCGCGTGCTGAAGATCACCAGTACAATGAAGTACTTTGATAGCGGGTTTTTAATCAACTGGATTTAACTCCTCAGATTTATCTCATATAGGATACACTTCGTTATTTATACAACGTAACCCTAATATTACGACTTATATCTGCACAAAATGACCCGAATACACAAGTGAACGTGTCTGTACTGCTCTGAATATGTAACTTAACTCCTGTTGTGGACACGCTCTCCACGCAACAACGTGCAGAAACACTGCAACTAAACTCTAAAAGCGTTTTATTAGGCTATAATAGTGTTCTCATTATAATGTTATGTATATGACAGCCCCATTCATAGTTATTAATATTCTGCATTGTTGTTTGTGCTGCTCGCGCTGAAGAGATAATCGCCATAGTAGTCCTACAATGAAGCGCTTTACTGCAGCGTAACTCAACCAAATGCATATGCGATAAATAATCTATACACAATATTTTATATAAACAAAATATTGCAACTTACAGTTCCACAAAAGGCTGTGAGTGGCTGCACAAGCGAACTTGACTGTGCTAGACATGAAGACTCTGGACGCATATTCGGTTTGAATATCATTACAGCTAATGGTCGACGGATATTGTTTTTTTGACAGCCGATGCCGATATCTCGGAAAGTAGGATGGCCGATATAATTTTATTTATTTTCATTAATATTTAGGAAATTTTAAGTCATTTGAAAATGGATTAAAAAATAAATGTGTAAAATAAACATACTTGTACTTTAGATGACAAAGAATTTTTCACAAATAAATATTTAATAAAAATATAATTAAAAAGGAAGTAAACACTGTAACCAACAGGGCACTCCGTAATCTGGGAAGTTTGTGTGTATTGGGATTTGGGAATCATATTTTTTCAAATAAAGGTAACACTCATTTTACATAAAGCACGCAGTGAAAATGACATGAATATGACAGTGGGCAAAAGCATGAAGCGCAGCATAATTTGAAATCACGAGTTTAAAGTTTAGACAGATTTCTGTCCATATTAGACAGAACTGTTAACGACGACAGGAGAATGTGAATGTGAAGGAAAAGGAGAATGTGAACACTGTGTGCGCAGGTGCTGCCTCTCTCAGCGCCGTCAAAATAAAAGTCCCGCCTCGAACTCATCGGCCAAACAGAAAAACTTGTCGGCCAATGCCGATATTTGAAAAATGCCAAGTATCGGCCGATATATCGGCCTTGGCGATATATCAGTCGACCACTAATTACAACCCTAATAAAATGTACAATGCTGTAAAATGTACGCTGTCGGGAACATATAGTCCTATTTGTCTAAATGCTTTGATGCACTAGCAACGTACACCAGAGGTGCATTTAAAATAAAGAATTTTCAATACTAACACCAACACTGCTCCAGTGAGAATAATTTGAGTAAAAGAGCTGTTTACCCTCTTTAAGCTTTTCTTTAAGTTAACAAAATGCAGCTGGCTTTGTCTCGCATGTGTGTCGTAAATTGTGACTAAGAGCGTGCATGTGCTCTCAAATAATTCCTATTGATTGTTCACCCAGTCCGAATGCCGCCTGCTACTTAAATGCCTCAAGTGTAGTCTGAGATATATCAAATAACTTGTTTTTAGTTCATTGTTTCATATGTTTGGTTTCTTTGTCCTCTTAACAGTACAGTGATTTAGCGACAAGAATTAATGTTATTATGCTGCTTGAAAACAGGCACTTTTCAAACACATTTAATATTTATCTTTTCTGAGAAAGACACAAGGTGCAATGTGGTACGAACCCTGAGCATCAAACTTTTTTTGGCAACCCTTTCACCCCTATTGGACTGCATAGCAAGCATTATGCATTTATTCTGTTCCGTCTTTGCACTTCACACATAGGATCAGCATTTCTGCTCCGATATTTGAGCCTTTGTGTCAGTGCTGATGTGGCTGCAGATGAAATGACGGATAAGACCGGTGGAAACCGAGGTTCTCAATGGTCACCCTTCCATACTGAGAAGCCTGCAGTGGGCATCACTTTCAGCAGCCATCTTCTTTGTGATCATTCTTGGCTGGTTGGATACAGCCTACATGGTGACAGGTTGTCTTCCTCTTATTTTTCCTTCTCCAAACCCTGCTCTGTTGTTATTTTCAATCTCCTCTTATCTGTTGAACTCTCTTAATACCCCCATCCCTAGTCTCTCTCCTCCCCTCCAAGTCTTTTTGTCCTCATCTTCTCTTTCTCTCTTTCTTTGGTTTGCTTTTCCTGATCCCCCTCCATGTACTCTTGTGGCAAAGCCTACTGAAGCTGTGTGCTGAAGATAGCATGACACACGCTCCGATGCGGTCTGATCTTCAGGATGCTTGGCCTTGCCCTGGCCCAGCTCTCAGTGGGGTGTCAGCTTCCTCTCAATGTTCTGGCATCATTAAGGAACACACACACAGCACTTTCTCTCCCTTTCGTCTCCTTGCACTCTATAGGATGCAACAAAATGCGGCTAAAAATTAACGTCCGACCTCATTAAAAAACGCCCTCTGATGATGGCAATCAGATGGAGCAGAACAAAGCGGATGTTTAATGTTTGAATGCTGAGTTTAAAAGAATTGAGTCAGGGGTGTCATCGCTGTTTGTTCATTTTGAAGGTGTTATGGCCACGTTTGTTTAGTAGAAGTTGTAAAGCCCCATGCCATGATATGAGGAAACAGAAAAGCCTCTGCATGGAAAAAAACATGAGGATAAAGGGGAATATTAGTAGACTTGGAATGCAAATCCACCTTGATTCTCTTATAAAGGCAACCGGGCTGTATCTTGTTCATTTGTGCATGGTAAACCTTTTGATATTGCTAGTCTGTGCTTCTCTAACGGAAAACTGTAGCATAATTTAATTATAACCAGAGGGATTTATTAGAATGAAGGTTTTTCCAGTATTTTGGTGCCATCGGTATGCATTTTTGTGCCAGACGCTGCTTTCATTTGCCTTAGTCGTATTCTTACTTAAATGTGTGCCGTGTTGGTCATTTGACAACTCTTCTTGTACAGAATTGAAAGTTTTTCCACTGCACTATCTACAGTTTTTTTTTCATAGTAAATGAGATGGGGGCATTAAGAAAATGAAGACCCCAGATATTACACGTACCCCCCTCTCTGTATCTAATTCTGTAGCTATTCCTCCAGTGAGAAAGTGTTCCTGCTCTTTTTGAATGCCGTTCAAATGTGTCCATCTTTCAATCTCACAGAATGAAATGACACCAAATCATTTTCACTTTCTCTGGCTCCCATGTTGATGTCCCCCTGCACTTTGTCTCCTCTGTGCCAGCCACGTCAGTTTCTGAATCACTGCTTTAGAGCCTCTCCTTTCTCTGAGGAATTAAAGTGTTCAGTTTCCAAGCAGCTGCCATCTTGTCACTTCCTATGACTGTTTTTGGAGGGACTGAGGGACGGTACTGTCACCTCATCTCCAGAGAGCATTCTGGAAACGTAGCATCTCCAGAGTTCTGCTCCACCTTCCATCAGAGCCTTCCCTTCTGTTGGACAGCTTGTCGTCTTGGAAGTGTTTTAAGCAGCTCCGATGCTTATTCTCATGTTCTTTTCATGAAAAGACGTGTTTACATGGAAACACTACTGCAATTTCTTCTGACTTTCTTTTAGTTAGAACATTTTAAACTTTTTTTTAATTTATTTTATGGACATGATTGAGTGTTTGCTTTTTATTTTAAATAGCCCGTAGACTTGGATATACAAAGTCTTTTTTTCCCCCTTCTGCACCATAAAATGTCACCAACAAAATGGTTTTAAGATGGCATAGCCAGGCTGCTCCATGGTAATTTCATCTGTTCCCTCTCAAAAATAGTTCAAGTAATACCATGGAGAGGCCCCATGCTTGTGATGACAGCCTTTAATGACAGCTGGAATTCACTCTGTGCAAGTCATTTTGCCTTCGATCAGAGCACTTCTCTCCTCCTGTGCAGATAAAAGTACATGATGGAGACGGTGTGTATTTTGGGGGGTAGGTGTGTTTTTCTCCGGTATATTCATCTGCGATTGCAACAACAGTTGGCAATGTTGGACTTCTCTTTTCACCTCCTGAAAGCATTAAGGGCAAGAGGGGAGTCTAAGTGGTTTCACCAGATTCCTCACATTTCTCTGTAAAGCTTGGTTAACGGGGCCCTTTATAGAATCGCCTCATGTGGGCCGCTTGTGAGTAGTCAGCAGGATGTGTGGGGGTGCAGCCAAATGCACCACGTGTTTTAAAGACACCAGCAGGGCAGATTTGGTCTCAGTTGGGATTGGTTGATATTGGCTTGAGCCTGCAGCGACAAGTTATCGACTTCCCTTCTTTCTCCCCCGAGCACAAGCTCTTGTTCATCCCTAACAGGCTATTTTGGGTCCCTGTTCTCCTTGGTCCTGTTTGTTTAAATTTCTCTGTCTGTTTGTTTGTGTGTGTGCAAGTGTGCTTTTGTCTGACCCACTCTATCCTTCTGCTGTTTTTGCCTTACAGGTATAAAGGATGTGATCTATTTGTCAGACAAATACCATGACACTCCAGAAATGACTGCCTCCAGACGGCTGCTTAACTTGGCGGGCATCACGTACAAGTGAGTCTCTCGAGTTTGACCTTAGTAAGGGGTTGGTGTGTGGCTTGGAAATTAAGAAGCTTCATTTGCATTCCTGTCAGTTCTTACTGGCCCGAATGATTGTACAATCAAGGCTGTTACGGAGCCCGACCCTCAGATGCGTGGGTGTATGTTTGACCTAAAGCCTCAAAAAGCTTCTGTGAGCCTTCGGAAAAAGACGCTTGGGGAAGAATGAGTAAGCACTGTGTAAAAGTCTGCATATGGCTCATACTCCATAGGAAATTAAACCATATCACAACACAAAAGAAGACATTTTGGAGAATTTGAGTAACCAAACAGTTGATAGTCCCCATTGACTTCAATAGTATAGGGAAAAAATAAACTATGGAAGTCCGTGGGGAAAAGCAACTGTTCAGTTACCCACATTCTTCAAAATGTCTTTTGTGTTCAGCAGAAGAAAGTAAGTCTGAATGGTTTGGAACAACTTGAGGGCGAGTAAATGATGACAGAATTTTAATTTTTGGGTGAACCCCTTTAAGGTGACAGTAGCATAATAAACCTGCTGCTGCTTGTGTCATTAATGTTAATCAAACAACAAAAGAAAAACAAATTCACTCACTACTCTTAACTGAGTAACTTTTGTATCTATCTTTAATAAGAATCTATTTACAATTTACGTTTAATTATTACAGTGAATTATATGCAGAGTTTTATTTTTATATTTGATTATTTCTGTAGTATTTCTTGACTGTTAAATTAATTAAAGGGGTCATGAACTGAGAAATCCAAATTCCCTTGATGTTTTGACATATAAGAGGTATAATATACTACCGGTATTAAAAACATCCTGTAAGTTTCAGAACTCAAAACTTTCTCGTTAGTCTAAAAACAGCTTATATTGAAGCCAATCTGCTAAAACGACAGGTTCTGGAATGTGTCACTTTATGACATAATAGTGTGGCTAAACCCCGCCTCCGCAGAAGATCATCAACGCCTGCTTCTACATCACTGCCTGTTTAGCCCCGCCCACCGATTCCACACGTGGTGGGTAAACAACGAGAGAGGCAAACGCAGGTCTACACAGAAACCAAACAATAAAGATGGCTCCGAAGTTAACTGCGCAGTGCCAAGTTGTGGAAAAAAACAGTCTTTGCATTGCCTTCCTTCTGATCCCAACATTAGGAAAGAGTGGATGAACTTAATTTTTAATGAAGATCCAGACCTCGTCGGTAAGAACTTGGTACTTTGTTCACGTCATTTTACCACTGATTCATTTGCAAACAAAGCACAATTCAATGCAGGATTTTCAGAAAGACTGAAACTAAAAGAGGTTGCTGTGCCGAATATATTGTATCCGACAGTAATGTCGCACCACACTAGTGTGAGTAACTGTGTTTATTACGTGATCACTATTGCTTTATTACAGATCGTTTGATATGTACTGAGTATTTATGCGTTTTTAACCTAAATCACAGCAGCATCCATCTATGAATGATGTAGGCTGTCAAACATAAACAACTGTTAGCCAATCATAGCAGTGGGCATTTACTTCTACAATCCGCCACACCTATTCAAACAGAGTGTTCCGATGAGGGGGTCAAAACAGAACAGAAAATAGCCGATTACTTCTAAATTATGATGTTTTTTGATGTAAAAATCTTGATTACATTATTAGTGGACCTCAGAGAACAGTACAAAATAATAAAGGCAGTTCATGACTCCTTTAAAACTTAGTTTATTTAATTTGTATCTTTGTTTTATTGTATTTGTCCAGTTGTTTGTAATTTGTTTTTTAATAACAAAAAATAACATATAACTAAATCATGATATATATTGTTATTCTGAAATAAAATTTCTCATATCATGAAATAAGATTTCGGTCATATTGCCCACCCCATATCGTGCTAGGTGTCAGCATAAAGTTCAAAAGCACTGGGACTAAAAGAGCAAAATGTAAACGCAAACATTTAACAGCCTTAGACACGTATAATGTGAATGAAGAAGTCCTTCACTTTTTTTCCCCTAATGAGACTCAGGGTTAACTGACAACTTAACTGAACTCTCTGTGGGGTTTGCAGTCCAAACACGGTCCTCTTTAAGTTAGAGAGAGCCAGCGGGAACCACAGCAAGAGCGGACAGGATGGAAATCTCATCTCCCCAGTTGTATGCACACACTATATATAGATGCACGGTAAATATACTCTGAAGCCTTTCATCAGAGTCAGATCAAATAGGACTAGGGGGACATGAGCCTGAGGAGACAAAAGGAGTAGATCCGCCTGAAGATGAAAATCAGGAAATCCTTGAAGATACTTTCATGCCTCTTGCCTGTCTTTGAGGGTAGCAGGGTTAATTCCCCTGCTGCCACTTTTTGAAGGTTGTTCTCCAATACTTCCAGCATTACTGTGAATTTGGCCTGCTGAATCTCTGCATTTCCATGGCTTCGGCTCTTTGATTGCAGAGCTATAGGATATTTAAGGGCTGGGCGATATAGATAAAAAAATTTATCAACGATATAATGTTTCATATCGTTTGGTATCGATAATTATTGACATTTTTATAACCTTTTTTAAAACAAAGAGCAATAGAAAAAGTGTTTAAATTTAACCACTGTATTTTTAAATGAACCCAATTTATTGAGACAAACAACACATATTTTTTGTTTTAACAATCAAACACAAAATAAAAATTAAACAAATATCTAATTTCTTATGTTTTATATGCAGATTAAATAGGTCTTGAGGAAACTTTTGGCTTGTTTCCCGAGGCCACAGGAGGGCACAATGAACAAAATAATGCAGCGCATTTAAATGGTCAATTCAAGGAAGTAACTGTAAAAAACGTGCATTATGTAGCGAATCAGCTCATGGGGAAATATGAATAATTAATCATAACTAGTTATAATTAATTATAAATATTTAGATCCGCTGTAGATATTTAGCTGACCTCTCAGGGTCAACTGTCTGTCAATTCTAAGAACGTTAATTTCCTGGTTAAAGGAAATAACTTTCTTACTGTACAATATTTATGCATTGCTTAATCCAAAGAGCCGAAGCGCCATTCAAACAGATTGCGTTTAAAACATATGAGACGATGTAAAATGGAATAAACCTCCACCAATTCGTGACGTGTTTTCTAAAAGTTTAAACCGTTTTAACTTTACATGGCTTTCTATACATCTCTTGTGAGACGCGAGTGCAGCAGTCATATTTGTCTGACTAAAAAAAATGCGCTGAATATGCGTTCTGTGTGAATGGCTTGGTTTCGGTTTTAACCTAATCAAGATCTTCTCCGCATTGAGCTTCTATATTTCTCTAAACGTCTAAATTAACTCATAAAAATCAAATATAATTTAGTAAATTGCGTAAACAATTATGAACAAAACAGCATCATGTATTTATGCATTGCTTAATCCTGCATTTTGCGTGCCACTGATGACGCTACGCTCCCTGATGCACACCTAACATTGCAAATGTTTATTTTAAATTCGACTAATATTCATTCTTTATTCACAATCTCCTCATCGCAGGCACAGCACTCATTTCAGCATGTGTTTGTGTTTATGTGTGCTGTCTGCGTCACTCATACTACGTGATTTTAGCAAATGGCTGTAATATAATTAAAGGTGTTAAATTAAAGGGGGTCTGAATACTTTCCGTACCCACTGTATATATATATATATATGTGTGTATGTGTATATATATGTATTTTTTTTTATGTTTAGCTTGCATAATCATAATCTTTCTATTTTCTTATATTTTTAAATATGCACAGTTTTGTCCTTTGACTCGAACAGTGAACTGCTGTAGGCTGTTTTCAGGTGGTTTTTTTTTTTCAGTGGCATATGAAGAGGGAATGAAGGATGGACAGAGGTGTTATTGAAACCTCACCGTTGCTGTGCAGAATTCTGCATTCTTAATTCTGAATGAGATGATTAATCGATTTGCTCCGACATTCACTGAAGCCGGCTTTGCATTAAGGAACATGGGGAAGCGAGAGACAAAGCTTTGTGGTTGTTCGTGGACAAAGTCTTTGAATACTTTTGCTGTCAGTAGAGATTGTATTTGTATTAGCCTCTATTGTTATAGAGGTTTGATGATGAGGAATAGATTTTTGCTACATCCAGCTCATCTCACACTGAGAGTGAGGGATTAATAAAACAAAAACAAATGAAGAGCAAAAAGAGTGGGGTAGAAGGTGAATTAAGAAGAGGGAAAAAAGAAAAAGAAAAGCAGGGTTTGTGGAGCAGTCGCAGAAGACAAGGCTATAAGTGGGGAAAATCGGGAGTTTACCACCTGCTAGTTTGGTTCTTCTTGGCAGTGTATTTTCTTATGAGATGTTGGGGCGCTTGGTCCCCGCTGGGATTGCCTTATGGAGGGGTTACTGCTTGTGTTCTCTCATGAGGTCTAGTGTGTTATTGGTTTCCTCAACTCCAGCATGCTGAGGTGAATTACTAGTGTGACAATGAGGACAAGAAGCGAATTCTCTTTCTCTCACTTTTATCAAGGTATTTTAAAAGGAGGGCTCAGATTTGATTGGAGTGACAAACTATGTTTTATTTGGTCATGCTTCAGTGATATATTTTTTTCTGTTCTTATTTCTGTCCTACAGGCAATTCAAGCCAAAGCAAGGCAGGATTGTCATTGATTTTAATTCAATCAACTACCCCGGATTGAAAACGTCCAGTGGTTTGGGGGGCGTACAGTCATCACAGACTGAGGAATTTGGAGCATGACACTAAATATTCATAAAACGCACTCATTGTTTTTCTTGCTTATGTACTGGTGAAGGTCATTATGGGTTTGACAGTGATTACTAAATAGATGTAGTTCACTGTTGTGCATTTTTTGTTTTAAACCTTTGTTTCTTCAAATCTTGAAACGTGTTGTTATTGACTATTGTCAGTGTTTTGAATGTTTTTCTTGAATTTGTTTGCTCTAATGCATAACATTAACATTTTTTATCAATTTACATGCAAAATAGCAGCCGGTGTGTGACCTTGTGCCTTTTTTAATTGATTCTTTTAGAGTTTCAGTTTTTATGATGAGTGGGTTGACAATGAGGACATTAAAATCAAGCTGGATGCCAACATTAACCAAATCAAATGTGGTATTTAACATTTCTTTAGCCTTTTTGCATTCTCTGTAACAAGGCTGATTATATTTTGATGTTCATTTAACAAATACTAAATTACCCTTCCATTTTCAAACATTAACCACTGACTGCTGTTTTGCTCATATTCCTAAGTTTTTGTAAGTACTGCATCAGATAAACCTTATATTCTGTCAAACCCCAATCCACAGTTTTGTGCATGTTGTGTCTCCTCAGGTTACAACCCACAACTTAAGGTTTAATTAAAAAAAGAGGAGACTTGCGTTTGGAGGGAACAGTTTGTAAATGTTACATATTGTTATACCGGGATCACACTCCCAAAATAAAAAATGAATAAAAATCCCTCAGTGTTTAATTTTCATTGCTATACTATGAGAGTTAGAATATTGTTTTTTCATTACGTAGCACAAAACACAAAATAAATTAGAACGGCCCACACAGCTGCTGTTAGGTTTTGTTCTGTAGCATGAATACATAATTTAACAGGTCAAAAGTTTGCTGAGGATTTCTTGATGCATTTCTTAACAATAAAATTATATTTTCCCCCCTCTGAATATCATTTGGTCACTACTGTTTATTCATCCTGGGATAAGATGGAGATTCAAAAAAATGTAATCTTCATTTAAGAGTGAAACGCTGTTCATAATATGGTTCATAATATCTATATCACTTCTGAGTTATATCAGACTTAATGAGATGATAATTAATACTAAGCCCTTGAAAATCTAAAATCTTGAATCGTAATGAGGTACAAGCAGCACACCCTCATAGACTGTAAAAAGGATCCATTGTGAATGGATGCAGTGATTACTTAAAGTAATAGTTTACACCAAAAATGATATTCTGTGATCAATTAGTCATGCTGTTCTGTAAAACAGAAGAAGTAGTAATTCAGGTTTGGAACGACATGAGGGCGAGTGAATAATGTGAAGTATTTACGGTGAACTATTCCTTTAAAAAAAAGTTTGAATAAACTCAATTTGCTGAATGCTTATTAAAGACATCAAGCTGATTAGATCACATTATATTACACTGCCTGTATGAATTGCACATTCACTTATGGTTGTGTAGAACGTTGCTGCCTATGCAGACATCACTGGCTGCCATTACTGAGAATGTCATTCAGACTAGTGTCTTAATGGCACCATGAACCAAAGCTGTAAATGGTTTGACAAAATTAAGAAAATTACTCCGGCAATTGTTTACAGGCAATTGAGATTTGAGAACCTTTAAATGATTTTAATGTCAAACATTAGAGGATTTAAAAAGCCGTATCTTAATTTCTTTTCTCAGTAACCATAAAGTCATCCTCTTCAAAGACGCCTTTCAGCTCTTGAAGTGGTCCTTGTTTCAAGTGTCCTTACGTATGCTCGTTGTGCATGTTTTATGAAAATAAGAATTAATTTAGTTTCCAATATGTATTTGCAGAGGTCATTCATTAATAGGTGGTAAGTGAAAATACCACATGGTATGTGATGTTTCTTGTGATAATTGTTTTTAAAATTTTCCAGTACAGTTGTCTTTTGACATAAGGCATTCAAAGAAAGGTCTTATATATCCTGTCACTTTGAGCATGTATTTTCTGAAAGAAACTGAAAATATTTGGAAAATAAAATGGCTCTGTCACTAGGGTTGGGTATCGTTTGAATTTTATCGATTCCGATTCTGCTTAACGATTCCGATTCTTATTGATTATTAGTTTCGATTCCAATAAGATAAAAAAATCCAATATAAAAAAAATTAAGTCAAACATTTAGATGTCAAACATTTATTCTGTCTTTTTACAAAGCATTCTGTTGCAGCTGAATAACACGAGCAAAAATCAGCAGCCTACAGATCACTGCAAGAGGAATATTGCCTATGCTTTAAAAAAAAATACCACAGCAAAAACAGCTAGATTAATATAAATTCCAAATATTAAAGTGTTAAAGACAAGTAAACAGTCAGTAATAAGATAGGAACAAACAAATCAATTAGCAATATCATAAATAAATACAACTGAACAAAATTTCAGGTACAGAAACTAATTAAAAGTTTAAAAACACTGCATTGTTTTCTTTTCATAAATAAAATATAGATTAATCAATTAAAGTTATTAAATATATTCAGTCAAGATCAGTGAATGATTTTCTTTTTTTCTTTGATTAACATTAATGACAGGCAGCGTTTTTATTAGGCTGCTGTCTCTTTAACAAAATCGTTTTTAATCACATTAAAATGCGAACGCAGGAATCGTTAAGCAAGATCGAAATGCACGCGTCTTATCGAATACCCGGTTCTTGGAAATTTGGAACCGGTTCTAAAATGGAACCGGGTTTCGATACCCAACATCTGTCACAATGAAATGTCACTGGTCCCAATCCACTTACACTGTTACAAAATGAGCAGCTTGGACATTCTGCTACACTTAAAAATAAAGGTTTTTAATTGGCATTGATTGTTCCAAGAAAAACCTTTAACATTTATGTAATCCAATTCACAAAAATGTGATTTATAGTAGAAAAAGGTTCTTTAGATTGTTTAAATGTTCTTCAACGAAACAAATAATAATAATTTTAAGAACTGTTCACTGAAATGTTTTTGGTTCTTGAAAATGGCTCTTCTATGGCATTGCTGTGAAAGCCCCATTTTGGAATGAATAGAGAGAGAGAGAGAGAGAGAGCAGAAGAAAGATATACATGTCTGCAATATCATTATTTTGGTGAACTATACCTCTAACCTCTTGCAATGAGTCTGACTACATCAGATGTAATTGTAGCTTTGAAAATCTTGACGTAGATCATTTTTTTGTTGCTATTTTATAACTTTGCAATTTTTTAAAGGTAGATGTTGTGGCTGCTTATGCTTTTATCTTAGATTTTTGATGTATTGCATCATTACACCCACCTGATGGGAGTGTTGTCATTGCTGAAACAGAAGAGGCCTGCTGAGTTTATACTTCAATAATTTTTTCTTCCATTCTTTTATCTGAAATACAGTATGTTAATATGATGGTAAAGGTCACAAACATCTCAAAGTCTAAATAAAGAAGACGTGAGTTGGTTGATATATCATGCAAATTGCATAATGCGTGGAGGTGATCAGACCTATCATTCTGGGTGGATTTTTTGGATGACAGTTTTCTCTGATGATTTGATTTGGGTGGTTGGGTCTGGAGGTGCTGCTAAAAATAATTCTTGTAATGGACTTTTGCAGGAAAGGAAATTATTCTGTGTGAGCAGAAAAGGGGGTTATAAAATGTCTCAAAAAAATGTTTACAGCAAGCAGATGTGTCAGATGGTGTAGCTGATGGAGTGCTGCAGCATAGTCTGTTTGAGAACCAAGTGCAATCATTATCTGGAACACAGCGTACTGACAGCCAGCCAGCCAGTCAGCCAGTACTGTCTAAGAGAAGACAGACCAAAGCACAACGGCCCTCGTCAGAGGTGAGATACTGGTGCCTAGAGAAATAACACAGGTAAAGTGCACATCAAATTGGTCACAACATGTTAGTTTTATTGTTACAATGCAGATTGTGGGGAAATTGGTAGCTCTTTAAATGTACATTTGGAAAGTCACCAACAGTGTGTATTAGACTTTTATTGACAGTAGTGACTGAGAGCTGACAGAACATGATGGAGAAGATATGTCTGCATAGAAGCACCATAAGGATGACACATTGGAGTATTCAAAGCCCAAAAGAGAATTAAATATACTGCTATTTACAAAAAGCAGACCTCGCAATAACTAAAAAAAAGATTGCAAAAAACTGAATAGCATAACTTAAAAAAAGACAACAGATGCTTTTGATGAAAACCATCTATTTTTATAGATATCGTAACCTAACTTTGCACACACTGAAGAGTCTTTAAAGCTCTGTCATATTAGCAATGACCTGTGATAGTCTCAAATCATTCCAGAAATATTTGATGGAATTCAGATGGGTGTTTTGAGTAGTTAAAAGACGTGCCTTTCTGCTAATGTTATGAGCAAGACAACCTACTTTAGGAACAAAACGGGTGTAAAAAAACACACAGTTTTTGTACCGTGTTTCATATTGTGCTGTACTTTGCTCTTTTTATTCGATGCTTGCGTGTAGACATTTAAATTGATGTGACCTCAGAGTGACAGGTCTCGTAATTTCAGCACTACACAATGTCACTTATGTGTAAGAGGAATATGTATAGAGATAAGTATGGTGGTAGATAGAGGCATGCTGACAGTAAGATGCATATCAATGTAATATATGGCGCATCTGAAGGACTAAGCACATTGAACCTGTCAGTTTAAACCAACTACTTATCTCCTTTTATTATCAACATCTTTGTCATCCAAATCAGGGGGAAATCTCTTTCTACATAGGAGCAGGTAAGGGGCCAATCGTATTAATCATGTAGGCTATCTTTGTGAGAAACACTTCACTCATAAAACTAAAGGTTCTTTATTGGCATCTATGATTCCATGAAGAATGTTTAACATCCGTAGAAACTTTCCATTGCAAAAAATGTTATTTATAGTGGAAGAAGGTGCTTCAGATTATTAAAATGTTCTTCATACTAAGAAATAAGAAAAAAAGAGGTTCTTTTAAGAACTGTTCACTGAAAGTTCTTTGGAGAACCAAAATTGTTTCTTCGGTGGCATCATTATAAACCCCCTTATGAAACCTTTATTTTTAAAAGTGTTGACTATGGTGGGTGCCACCATTTAGAATTTTTAAATGTTTGTTCATTTCTTCGGCATCACCCTTTTGTGGTGCGTGTGTGTGAGTGTATATGTGTATATATAAACATAAGCAGTTTGAAAAGCACTGCGGATCAGTTATTTTCCCACTCAGTAAAGTACATCTGTCCTTATGTTGCTGCTTGCTAACCTCAAAAGCTAGTTTCCTTTAAGCTTCATCTTCAGGAAACAAGGTTTGACTTCGAAAAACAAAAAGTCCTCCATGCCAGTAAAGAGGCTGTTCAGTGTGAAGGCAAAAGTTTTCAGACCAGAGAGATGCAATCTGTCCGTTATGGTGTTTGGCAAATCATGCTCAGCAAGTGTAACAACAATGACAAGGGATGTGGGTGTTGAATAAACTGAAAAATAATTAAATGTGAGCAAAATCATACCTTTTATGTTCTAGGATTTATTACATTATCCCACTCTGACAGCTACGTCTTACGTTTCAATATTTCAAGTAACAAGTGAGCATTTGAAGGCAAATAAAATACCTAAGGACAAATAATAAACATACAGACAAGTAATGGAGCATCTGGGTTGCCCCTGGTGCTTTGTCTGATTTAGCACAGGTTTAATATACAGAAAAGCCTCACATGGGCCTGCAATGTGCTCCCTCCCTGTTCCTCTCCATTTCAGCCTTGATAAAGCACTGGTCATTAGCCAAAAGCTTTGTAAGCGAAGATAAAAACAGTTAGAGAAAGCGGCTGAATTAAAATCTCTTTTGGCTGCCAAGACACTTTGATTAACCAAAAACATGTCTTATTTCATTTGGCCCATTGTCTCCATTAAAAACATAAAACCCTCAAATCTGATCTATTGCATGAATTGATGTGCAGTTAGCTAATGAAATGACCTGAATGCACTATGGCATTTTTAAATGAAGCACAGCAGACTTCACTTACCTTTATGTTTGCTTCAGCATATGGCATGTGACACAGAGAGCTCCGTTTGATATCCATAAAACTTGCTTCCCATATGGTTCCAGATTAAAAAAATAACATAAAACAAGGAAATAGTAATACAGGTGGCAAATATCCACAAGGTGTTATAGCTGTGATTAAGTAAGTGTTGAACACTCTTTATTTGCTTCAAGTTTAGATCTAAACATGTTTAATTGATGATCCATATAGCAATGTCTTCAATTTATTAACCACATTGGTTTTAGACACACATTTTTGAATGCACTAAATTTGCAGCTTCTTAAATGATCAGATCATTATGGGAAATTAACTATACTTCCATCATGGTTCATAAAACCATTGTATGGAATACTGCATATGTTGTGTTATAGAATGTTTGAGAAATGGGGTGTTATTTCTGTTTTATTGTATAGTGCAAATACAACCACTGTGGAGTACTCAAGCGCAATATGTAAATTCAGTCATATTTATTAAATTACCTGTGCATACATGTCACCATTTTTGCACTACATTTGTGGGAATTAAATTACAGCATAAAGATTCTAGTTTTAAATGTGCAGTAGTTCATGTGCTCTGTGAGGTAGTTATGGTTTTAACACTTTAACGCATCATTAGATAAAGTGCATTCCAGTATTTATTTAAGTCAGAATTTAATGTAAAATACAGATCTATTTAAATGTGAATATTCATAAACTACTGATGGAAATAAATATAATAATTTAAGAAAAATACACAGAAATATTTTTACCAAGACAAATTCCTTGTCAATAAACCTCATTCTGATTCTAACCCTGCCTAATATCACTTAAGCAAAGTAAAAGGCACAATATGTAATTTTCGCCGCTAGAGGGCGTGTATTCAAAATAAACAAAGAAACAAAGGCGTAGTTTGATGACGCTGTGACTGAGTGTGGAATCATGGGAGTTGTGGTCTTCATCCCCACAGCCGATGCAATCTGACGGGACTCGGGCAGAAATCATGTTCATGGATGAGCTAATGATTTATTAACGTAGTAGAATGAAGCAGGGTGAGGCTGAAAGCCATCGAAGCGAAACGAGGAATTGCTTATTTCTCTGGATTTAAACATTCTTTGAAACATTTGGGATAATGTAAGTACACAAGTCAGCAAAATATATAACACTGTTCTAGTGGTTTTTGGATATTTTAATAAAAAAATCTTACATATTGTGCCTTTAATTGAAACGTTTTATGAAAACTGAGTATCAGAGCCACACTTCGACCTCTGGCGTTTGTTTGTTTTGACCAAAAGAGGGCGCTGCTCGCTATAGCAGCTTCAGGTCGCCTTATCAAGCGTCTTCTATGGAATAAAATCGCTGTCAAAAATAATCGTACGTAATTCAAAGCATTTGTGTGTCATTTTAATTTACTCGTGCGTAATTTAAAAGTATTGTATGTAATTCTGTTTTTTGTCAGAGTTGGATTCCAAAATCTACGGCCACGACAGTTTACAGATACGAGATTTTGTGTGTTTGTTAGAGTACAACTCCAAAATGTACGACTATGACAGTTTACAGACACAACGCTTGTTTTCACAACAGCTCTGTTACACGCACGACATGCGAATTGCGCGAATTGCGGCGGTGTGCGAAAGGACTGTCAAAAATACGTCATCATTGTCACAGGCATTACTATCCGAGCTATCCGAGGTCGATTCCACAAAGTGCGCTTGCGCAAAAAAAAAAAATTTTTTTATAGTAATCCTCAACTGTGTTTGTTAGAGTACAACTCCAAAATGTACGACTATGACAGTTTACAGACACAACGCTTGTTTTCACAACAGCTCTGTTACACGCACGACATGCGAATTGCGACACGAAGTGCGGTGTGCGAAAGGACTGTCAAAAATACGTCATCATTGTCACAGGCATTACTATCCGAGGGAAGATGAATCGATTCCACAAAGTGCGCTTGCGCCCCGCCACCGTTTTAAACCACTGGCGCCAAAATGGCGGATCAGCAGCCAAGCGCTCACTCATCGTCTCAGGTAAGTGATTTTTTTTTTCTTTTTCTAATTCGGACATGTTTAAGGGTTAGTTATCACTAATGACAGAGAGGAGTAATATTACAGAGATAGTTTAACTATAGATTAGCTCTTAGTGTACATTTAGGTGTTTAAAGAATTAGAATACAGCTGTTTAGGTATGGAGGACCAAACCTGCAGAAATTAAAAACAAATAAATACACAAATAAATAAATAAATGTGTGTGTAAATAAATAAATACGCAAATAAATAAATAAATAAATGTGTGTATAAATACACGTAATCTTGTTTAAATACATATATAAATAATTAAATGTGTGATGAAAGTAGTCAAATAAATAAAATAAATTGGTGACCAAATGGAAAATGTTTAAGGAAATGCTAAACTCATCCTAACTGTTTTCTTTTAATCACTCATTTATTTCTGAATGTAGTTCCGCATTTATTTTTCCTCTGCACAACATGCTAATGAGAGGGTGTCAACCATGGACTTGCTCGGGTCTTGTGATAGCTGGGGGCGCGGCTTTCCCGCTGACAGGAGATGCATGGTGTAAATCCAGTATAGCCTAGTAAAGTCACTTTTGCCGTTCAACAGAGCAAGATACATAGAAAAACTGAGCCGTATTGTCCGTACAGTATCTGTGACTTTACAAACGACGCAATGGAATGGCCAGAGGTGTCATTTCCCGGCACTCGATATTCGCAAATCTAGGGACCGTCTCTAAAGTTACATACGACATTGGTATACACTTTTCTAACTTCAATAGCATTTGAGGAAAATGACTTACAGTAACACAACCAACTGTGAAGTGTTCATGTAGTTCTCAGTTATAATGCACACCTTTTAGATTTTTGATATTTATTGAAATAAACTGTAAATTCATATCTACACTGTAAAAAAAAAAACTTCCTGTAGAAATTACAGTTACAACAAATTATTGTTTTTTCGTAAAGAAAAAAACAGCAATATTTACATATGATTTGACAGTTTATTTTAATAAATATCAAAAATCTAAAAGGTGTGCATTATAACTGAGACCTACATGAACACTTCACAGTTGGTTGTGTTACTGTAAGTCATTTTCCTCAAATGCTATTGAGCTTTAAATTATGATATATATTTTGTGTTTGAGCCCATTCGGTAGTGAAATAAACAACATATTTATATATGATTTGACAGTTTATTTTAATAAATATCAAAAATCTAAAAGTAATTTTCCTCAAATGCTATTGAAGTTAGAAAAGTGTATACCAATGTCGTATGTAACTTTAGAGACGGTCCCTAGATTTGCGAATATCGAGTGCCGGGAAATGACACCTCTGGCCATTCCGTTGCGTCGTTTGTAAAGTCACAGATACTGTACGGACAATACGGCTCAGTTTTTCTATGTATCTTGCTCTGTTGAACGGCAAAAGTGACTTTACTAGGCTATACTGGATTTACACCATGCATCTCCTGTCAGCGGGAAAGCCGCGCCCCCAGCTATCACAAGACCCGAGCAAGTCCATGGTTGACACCCTCTCATTAGCATGTTGTGCAGAGGAAAAATAAATGCGGAACTACATTCAGAAATAAATGAGTGATTAAAAGAAAACAGTTAGGATGAGTTTAGCATTTCCTTAAACATTTTCCATTTGGTCACCAATTTATTTTATTTATTTGACTACTTTCATCACACATTTAATTATTTATATATGTATTTAAACAAGATTACGTGTATTTATACACACATTTATTTATTTATTTATTTGCGTATTTATTTATTTACACACACATTTATTTATTTATTTGTGTATTTATTTGTTTTTCATTTCTGCAGGTTTGGTCCTCCATACCTAAACAGCTGTATTCTAATTCTTTAAACACCTAAATGTACACTAAGAGCTAATCTATAGTTAAACTATCTCTGTAATATTACTCCTCTCTGTCATTAGTGATAACTAACCCTTAAACATGTCCGAATTAGAAAAAGGAAAAAAAAATCACTTACCTGAGACTATGAGTGAGCGCTTGGCTGCTGATCCGCCATTTTGGCGCCAGTGGTTTAAAACGGTGGCGGGGCGCAAGCGCACTTTGTGGAATCGATTCATCTTCCCTCGGATAGTAATGCCTGTGACAATGATGACGTATTTTTGACAGTCCTTTCGCACACCGCACTTCGTGTCGCAATTCGCATGTCGTGCGTGTAACAGAGCTGTTGTGAAAACAAGCGTTGTGTCTGTAAACTGTCATAGTCGTACATTTTGGAGTTGTACTCTAACAAACACACAAAATCTCGTATCTGTAAACTGTCGTGGCCGTAGATTTTGGAATCCAACTCTGACAAAAAACAGAATTACATACAATACTTTTAAATTACGCACGAGTAAATTAAAATGACACACAAATGCTTTGAATTACGTACGATTATTTTTGACAGCGATTTTATTCCATAGTCTTCCTCTACTAAATTGCCGCCGTTGAAAACGACCACAAGAAGCATCGTGTAGTCACTAGTCATTATCAGCTTCAAAGTAAAGTACATAATAACACATAATCTTCCTGCATGTAACATTATACAGAAATTACGTTCACGCTCCCAGTGGCTGCTTTTCATTGTGTTCTAACGAAATGAACGGAGAGCACGTACAGAGTGAGTTCACAAAGCAGATCGCATCAAGTATTACTACAACTGCATGGCTCATCTAATATTCACACACCTTAATGTCGTTTCGGAGTTCACACAAGCCGCTCTTTTTTGTTCAGTTTTATGGAGCCCAGTGTAATGAAAGAGGGGTTTGAAATGTTTAATTTGACACTCATAAAAACGCACGAGTGTCTTTCACACGGAATAGTCTGATGAAATACAGAGACTTGGTAACCTTCAGAGGAATAATTAATATGAATTAATATTCATGAGCTAAGCCTTCACCTAGGATTTATAAATGACTGCACACAGATTCCAGTTATAAATGTGCAGTAGTTCGTGTGCTCTGTGAGGTAGTTGTAACAATTTATAATATATTTAATTATTGGACAATGCTTAACCAATTATTAGATAAAGTGCATTCCACTATTTATTAACGTCATATAATTTAATGCCATATGTATAGATCTATTTATATTTGAATGTTCATAATTTCTTGTTATGTTAAATTAGGTAATAGGTGTTAATTACTCATTAAGAATTTTGTTCATAAGGCAACTGTTTTTTAACGCTGCCTGTCAGGTTAATGAAATATAAGTTTATCAGTGTAAGGCATGCAATGTCCTTTGTATTGTATGTTATTATATATTTCTAAATTCTATAAAAAATTCTTCTTTCAGTTTTTTCTTCATGTAAAGCGTTGTGACATTTTAAAGTTATATATAAAATTATATTGAAGAGCTTGACATATAGGAGCTTAATGCCATATGCTTCCAGATGATCCATGCAGTGCTATCAACCCTGGACCAGTCTCTGAGCTCGGTTATACTGGCATGTCTCATTGGGTTTCTCTCTTCACACACTGGAGACCAAATGAGACGTTACTCTGTTAGTGGCTCTGCTGACTGAACAGTGCTTTTTAAATATAGCCTACCAAATGAGTCTGTTTACCATGTAAAAGTTTATAGCATTTGCTATGGGCTGACACATCTCTGGAAAGGGGGAGCTCCCAGAAGGCTGTGCAACATGTTTACATTTATTCAGTTAGCAGATGCTTTTGTCCAAAGCGACTTACAAATGAGGAATACAACAAAGCACCAAATATATAAACATGTATGTTTGAACATTTTTTAAAATTAAATTATAAAAGCAAGGCCGTTACCATATCTTGAACGGTGTTGGGGGGGGGGACTTTTATTTTCATTTATTTTTTATTATTATTATGACGTATAAAAAATAGAATGGTGAAGGAAATTCTATAAAAATTATTTTGAACTGTTTGAAAGTGATATTTTTAAATTTGCCTCATTCACTTTTATTTGTATGCCAGATGTGCCAAAACACATAAAGTTTCATGTCAGTGAAATTTACAGTAAACCCCTCATCTCAATTATTTGCATTTTTAGACTGCTAAAGCAGACCAGCCTAAAAACTTTTAACTTTTAAATCTTTTTGTCATCCTATTAACAAACAGAGCACTGCGTAATGGAGTGCAGTAGAGCTGCAGAGAGACTCGACCCCCTCAGTGTCTATGGTGGTTACGGTCCTAAAGCCACCCTGATTTTTTAAAATTGTGTTCACATTGCTTTGTGTTGTGTACATTTTCTTTTTTTTCTGCTTACAGAAATGTGAAATTGACGGATCCCACACCGTGTTCAGTTTTACCACATTTGCCAAAATGCAATATAGTATATGTTTTGTATCTCATAAACCACTCCTTTGGTCTCCCAAGTGTTAAGTTTTTACTGGATATCTAATGACCATGTGCCCCCTTAGAGGAACAATATTAAGGTTGAATGTCTTTATATCATGAATACTTTATCTTAACCTAATCACTACCTGGCACCTAAAGCCTATTATCTTATTAAAATTCAGAAAGTGTGAGGAGGTTGTCTGAAGGTACTTAATGAATTATGCCCATGTGACCCTCTCCACCTGCCTATAAATAAAATATGCATAGGTGATGCAGTTTTTGTATAGTCAGAATATACATTGTTTCCTTTATGGATTATTATGGCCTTGAGAAATTCTGTTTGAAGCTCTGGAAGTGTGAACTTGTTTATTCCTGGTTGGATATTTTTAGCTCTCCTTGCTCCAGACATTGTTTGCATTTAATTGTATTCTCACATTAGCCGTAGATTCGCTCAGATCACACTGTAGAGTGGTTCAAAATAATAGCACCCTGCAAAGCTCAAAGAATATAACCCTACAAAAAAAAAGAGCAGTATTTCAGATACATGCAACAGCTGCCCTGCTGTTTAAGTTTCATACTAAGTAAAAGCCATCTTTCATATTAAGTATCCGGCCATCTGCACGTTAGTGCCACTTTTAAATTCCCAAAATGAGAAAGACAGAATATGTACAACTCTGGAGACAGTGCAGAACGGTATTATATCCTGCCAGCTTTTGCGTTTTGTGAGGCACCATCTATATAAGAAAAGTTTTGTCTGTGACTCAAAGTTGGATCAGTCGTCTTATGAGAACAATGTAGGAATTCAATACCATGGCATTGCTCAATCAAAAAAAAGGGCTGATGGCAGTTTGTGACTGCGCAAGCACAGTTCAGCTTAACCTGTCTGTGCTTTAAAAGAAACATTTTAATCCATGACACAAAAAGCCAAAGCTGTCACAAAAAAGGCTTCACATTGGCTTCCATCCAGATTCCAGAAGACAGACTGCAATGTCAACAAGGTCTGATTACAAACGCTAATTATGATCTCCAGATCTGTCTTTATTGACTCGTTCAGCTGGAGGATGCTTGGACTAGTGACAGAATGAAGTGACAAAGAACAAAGTTGCAGCTATTGAAAATGTTTTGTTGCGCAATGCAAGTGTTCTTTTTGCTTAGACTCGATCAGTGATCGTATTCTGATTATGCTTCTTTGTGAAAAGTTTTCCACTTTGGAAGAAGATAAGCAACTTTCTCATCCTGTCTCATTGGTTAGCATGACAACTAGAAGTGGGTACCACCAGCAACTGGTTTTTGCCCTTGTATTGATATCTCTGTGAAATTGACCTATACAGGTACATCTCAAAAAATTAGAATATCATGAAAAAGGTCAATATTTTTGTCACTCATTTCAGAAAGTGAAACCCATATATTATATAGATTCATTACACATAGAGTGAAATATTTTAAGCCTTTATTTCTTGAAATTTTGATGATTATGGCTTACAGATAATGAAAACCCAAAATTCAGTGTCTCAGAAAATTAGAATATTGTGAAAAAGTTCAATATTGGAAAGTCATGGTGTCACACCCTAATCAGCTAATTACCTCAAAACACCTGCAAAGGTTTCCTGAGCCTTTAAATGGTCTCTCAGTCTGGGTCAGTAGGCTACACAATCATGGGGAAGACTGCTGACTTGACAGATGTCCAGAAGACAGTCATTGACACCCTCCACAAGGAGGGTAAGCCACAAAAGTTCATTGCTAAAGAAGCTGGTTGTTCACAGAGTGCTGTATCCAAGCATATTCATAGAAAGTTGAGTAATCTATGTAATATATGGGTTTCACTTTCTGAAATGAGTGACAGAAAATATTGACCTTTTTCATGATATGCTAATTTTTTCACAGTGCTCCTTACCAACTTTCAGCTTCGCACGGCAGTAAATTTCACATCCAAAATGCACTAGAACTATTAAAACACTTTAAAAAATCACATCAAGAATTCATGTAATGTAATTTGTAGTAATGGAAAATGATTCGAAGTTTAGCCCACATAGACTTCTGTTGTGCTCACTCTGTGAAAAGTTTGGAAAACGTGACCTTAGTATTGAGAAATGGGTTGTATCAATTGTAAAAAAAAATCCCTACACTGTTTTCTCAAAGCCATCGGGTGGCAGTAGCAGAGGTGCTTGGGTCTGTCATTGCTGCTTGTGGCTATATTTACTTTTGATATCTAATGTTGTCAGAAATTGTGTCCCCTACTAATATCAGTAAGCGTTTTTATTTTATTTTATTATTACGACCCTACACAACACAGAATGTGTGTGCAGAGCCCACTTAATCTGTTTGATTTGTATCATAAAATAAATCAGCTGTCATAAGCCTGTTGTATATAATTTGTCTGTCACACACTCAAGGAATTGCCTGAGCTGGATGTTTAGTTAGAACTGCTCTGAAGTTATAATGTAATGAGAGCACACAGACACACTGCACCTGTTCACATCTCACCACGTGGCCTTGATCAGCACTTCAGACCTTCTCATAAATGGCAAACAAAAGAGATGTGCTTGGCCTCAAAGACATGAAGCAGAAGTGACTGGAAAACCCATTACAACCAGTCAGTTTTTTTTTCCACAAGCCTTCCCATATCCCAAAAGTGTGCTTTGTGTCTTCTGTTCGGCAGCTGCAGCTGCTGGAAACATGACCACATTTGAGATGTGGGGCCTTTTGGATGGCGTCCCACTCTGATTGAGAGCACCATGCTACTGTGAGCCTCAAACACTGTTATGGGAGCACATCTTGCTCGGTGCTCTCAAAACAACAAAGGGGCAGCAAAGCTATTTCTCTGCAGTAAGAATGGGCCATTGCCCATGAAATCAGAGGCCGTCTTCTGGCCCAAACCCTTTAGGCTCACTGCTTCATAAACATGAAGTCTGACTGTAGGGCGGTGTTTTACTGATTCAGTAGAGAAATGAGGGACAAGGCTTGTTAGAGTGTGGATGGCTGAAGTTTGGTTGTCAGGTATATGTGATTGGCTGTAGTAGAGGATCAGACTTATTCATTAATCTTTGGCCCTCAGTTTCTAGGCTGCTTTCAGTAGAGCTATATATGAAACATGTATAATTAGAGTGTGCCGTATCAAATCTGAGACACTTTTCTCCCCATCAGTTCTAAAACATATGGATAATTGATAAATTATACAGAATCACAAAACCGTGAAATTAGTGATTTCCGAACTGTTTCACATACATGCTCTCCATGTAAGAAATAATTTCATATTTATTATCCTGACAAGCTTTGTTTTGTGATGATCATTTTTAATTTCCGTTTTATCTGTTCTGTTGTGGATATTGACCTGATATTCAATTAAATTACATTTATGCATTTGGCAGACACTTTTATCTAAGCGACTTACATTGCATTTCAAAGCATACGATGTCGAACCCATGCCATTGTCGTTGCTATAGCACCATACTCTAACGTTTGAGCTACAGGAATGTAATTAGAAAAGAAAACAGCTTTTTTTTGTGTTTTAGTGATTCTCAAACATTTCAGGCCAAGTACCATTGTTTTTTTTTTGTCGTTCCAAACCTGTATGCATTCAGTGTAGTTTGTCATTACCTTGTATTTCGCAGAAAAATATCATAAAGGTTTGGAATAACAAGAGTGGGTGAATGACAGAATTAGGGATTGTAACAACCATAACGGCACATTTTCATTAATATCAATATCCCTGCCCCTTTCGTTTCTTTATTAGCCCTTTGCAGATCTGTGAAAATTCCTGTGAAAAAGTGCCACAGTAGTAACATTATATCTAAAGTAAATTTTTATTATTTTTTAGTAGTGTACATTTCCTGGGTCGCACTACATCCCACAGTTTGAGAACCACTGCTCTATTGCTTTCCTGACTCGCTTAATGAGTAAGATATGTGGTCACATTTGTGTAATGGACTAATAAATACACAATTTTTTGAATATTACATTTTATTTTTATGATTGATCTCTGTGGAGCAATTAACATGTTGAAGATAAAAGGTAATGAATCCAGCAGTGACCTAGTTTAGATTACATCAAAATTGCACTTTAATTGCACTCTAAACAGACGTGTCTATCAAATGGAAATCATGAGATTTTTTTTTTTTTCTGAGATGCTGCGTGGCTATAAAACATTACAAAAGCAAAACTGAGCAAAAACAAATAACGTAAGAACATCAGTAATACAACATTCTCTAAATCCTCATTACATTGCAAGATAAGTTATTGAATTTACAGGTAAAATCACTTCAGTTCGTAGTAATTGTTTGAAACAAATTTGTAAAACAGATCATACAAAATACACAAAATGTAGCCTGTTCAAAAGACAAAGTAATTGAGCAAAAAAACAATGGTCGATTTGTCGCAGTAGCAACAAAGCTAATCACACATAGCATTTTTAAATGTTCAGTTCTCAGACAAATTCAGTCACAAATCCCACATCAGATCTGATATGAGAAAGCGTTACTGTTAAGTGACTGTAAACTGTGTGATGATAATGGCATTTATTTGAAAGTATTTAATTAAATACTCATGATTTTCTGTACAGGCATCTTTCCTTTTAATTTAGGAAAAATAACCAGTTTTTACAATCTCCCTCACATCAGACCAGAGACGTGACGACTGCAATAATGTATAATGTAGAGGCATCATCTTCAACATATACATTGTAGTGCAAAGGAATATCAAAACAGACCATGTACATATTGGCACTAATAAGGAAAAAAGTGAGCTTCCTTTGATTCATTGGGTTGATACTGTATGCATGCAATCAATAGCAAACATATCAGGTCGTTTTCTGTTCTCCCTTCTCCTCTCACAGACATTTGTATCTTCACTGCTACTCTGTCACACGTTTCCCCCAAATCTACTTCTGTTAAGCAAGTTCTGGCTTTTTATAAGAATATTTTGACAATGTTGACCAACAAATGTTGAAGATTGAAATTTGTTCATACACACTGATTGAAGGGCTCCTGAGTACAGTGGTCACTCCTTACTCAAACAAATGACTGTATCGCAGATAATCTGTGTAGACCTTTGAGGGCAACACTTTGTTAATATTGCAGTGGTTCTTGTTCTGGTTATTACTAGTGTTTTAATTAAGTGCTCACCTTTTTTTTATCTTTTCAGGAGGAAAAGTTCACCCTAACAACAAGCTCAGACCCTCTTCGAACAATCAGTTACTGAGAATCCCAAACAAAAAAACCTCACAGACCCACAGGTGGGTAACATCCCCTTCAGACCTCCATTCACTCATGAATAGAAAAATAGGCTCCACCATACAATTACATGATTGATTTAAAAACTTTTCATAGGAAAACAACAAACTAAAATGGAAACAATATTTTCTCATTCATTAGTCAGAACATTTTATTTTATACAATCTTTAAAAAGCCTATACAAAAACAGCATCTGAAGAAGGAGGCAGTCCATTTAGGCATACCAATTAATTTTTTGTCCTTTTGGGGTGACTTCTGATCACTTTAATGTTTGTGGTGCTCTTAGATGAATACATTTGTTGTCAAATATTTTAAAGTAAAATAAATCCTAAATCAATCTCTTTCATGTGGGTGATGGTGGAATTCTCTTTTAAGGTAACTGTTCAGTTCTTATTTAGTGCTCAGTACATTTCTAAATTTCTGCTTTAGCACTTGTTATTTCAGTTACATAAATTTAAGCCCATGCAAAACAAGTTTTATTTCTGGCATCAGTGGAAAAAGCCACACTATCTCTGCTGTCTAATGACCCTTTTGATTCAAGAGAGTTTGAGTGTTTCTTCTTGTCAAAGGAGTTTTAATCATGGTTAAAATGGAGGGATATAAACTCCTTGCAAATCCCCCCCACCCCATGCTGCCAGTGACAACACATATTAATGCTAGTGTGATATATCCTTCATCTAAAACATTAAAAAGAGCGGAAAGTTTTTGAAATAATCTTGTTTCTGGATAGAAAGCGAGGCTAAAGCTTGAACTTGTATATCGGGACAGAAAGTCTTTAAAAGCTTTAATGCAACTCATTCCAATTAAAGACAGAACAATGCCATGACTTTACTGTAAAGGAATAATTTCTGGCAAATTACTAAACACTTGTTGGGTTTTTAGTATTTGATTGTAGTATTTCCTCATTTCACAACTGAAAAACAGCTGCTCTATACCTATTGTTGATTACAGCAGCAGTAACGCCATGAAACCACTGAATGCATTTAGACAATCTGAAAAAGAGAGAAATAGAAATTAAAAAAAAGGCAACAATCAGTTTCAGAGGATGGAAAGAGAAGAAAAACAGTGTTGAAGATTCAGTGACACAGTACAGCTGATTTTATTTCAATTAGCATTACCACAAATTTTGATAAGATAAAATATTAAAATTCATGAGTATAAACAGTAATGCATGACAAGACGAAAAAGTCTCAATATTTGTAAGATTTTATTTTTATGTATAAACACTGTACATAAATTACTTTCTCTGCGACTAATATTGTTGTACGGATAGGTGAAATTTTTTTACTTAAAAAAAAAATCCATAAAGATATTCTAACATCTCTTGTCAAAGTACCGGTCAGTTATGAGATGTATATTTATATATTTTGTTCTGTCAGTTTCCGCTCTATTCACCACCTGGGTTGGTTCAGGAATGAGAGAGTGACCAGGAATGAGTACACTCAGATTTGATTATATGAACCACAACTGTGTCCCTTAAGAAATCAAAGCAGAAGAGAAATGATCAACTAGCTCACAGTCTGAAACCCCAGTCCTCACTAGTTGACAAAACATGTTGCTGAGAGCAAGGACAGTACGAACCACTGAATTACAGTCACTGCCTTGCGAAAAAGGCATTATATTAGTTCATCTGGGTGCAGTGGTCTGCGCATGTAAACACATTTGCCTTTTTGTCTCCATTTTATCACTGACCAAGACACCTTTAAAGTTTTACATAAAAAAGACAAAAACAAATCATAACTGAGTTTTTCTTGGGTAGCTCTCTTAGAGAGTCCATTATCCATTCAATGCAATAATGTGAACAAATATGTAGGATGGGGGTGTGTTCAGTCAATGAGAGGAAGTGCCTCAGGTTTTTTTGTATAACTGCAGTGTGTGTGGCACTTAGCCACAACTCCTCACTTCTCAAACAAACCCTTTCCCTTTAGTCTCTGGGATAGGAGCTCTGGGAGTGTGTACACGGGAGAGAGGAGCTTGTGGAGCAGAGGGGCAGTAGTCTGATGAACAGTCTGTGCTGTGCAGACTGTTACCTCTTCCCAATCTCGCTCTGCCTCAGGAACTGGATATTGTTGGCACTGTCGGCCAGTTCAGGGTACTGCTCCACTGATAGTACATAGTAGCCGTCATAACCCAGCACCTTCCCAGAGCTGAGCAACTGCCTCTTCTCCCCCTCTGTCCAAAGACGCACTCCCTCCTCTCCCTCACGTACACGTTGCTGCTCCCGTGCCCATGCACTTGACAGTGCTCTCTGGCGGGCCTGCTCTAGGACACGTGCCTTCTCCTCATCCAGTGTCATGCCATAGCGCACATGTAGAGCCAATGCGCCATATTGCAGCTCCACATCTGCGAAGCGACGTGTCCGTCCATTGACCACAGTGGTGGACTGTGACACTGTTACGTTGACACCATTTTCTAGACTCTTGCGACCGCTGGTGAGTCGCAGGGCACCCAGGTCACTCTCGGGCAGGCTGGTCTTTATGAAGTAGTGCGTGTCACGGCCTTCCACTGTGAAGTGCAGATCCTCTAAATAGAAGGCATTATTGAGGACAGTGGCCACTTTAATGCAGTCCTCATTTGCTATGTTCAGTGCATTGGTGGCCACCTGGCCCTTACTGGTAATGGCAAGCATCACACCTTTACCAATGAGGGATTTGACTGTGGCAAACCACAGCCAAGGTTTTTCACGGCTTGAACGTCGTCGGCTTAACTGGATCTCTGGCATCCTCTCAAAAGATAGGAAAGCCTTGGCCTGCCTCATAACCTCCTGCTGGACCCCTGAGATGGACTAAAGTGAGCCATAAAAGACAAAACACATACTCTAATTATTTATCTGGACATATTTGTAAACACTGAATCTCACTTGAATGAAACCAATCAATTAAACGGGTTACTAAGGCAGTGAATATGATTAAGAATTTAATGAATCCCATGATATGCAGAGTAATCAAATGGTGCTATTTTTCATTGCATTATTTTAAACTACTAAAGCAAATGATCCAGCCAAGTAACTTATGTAGGACAGAAGATGACATTGGACTGCATACCGGTAGGTCGTCCCATAGTTGACTCTTCCTCATTTCCAGTGATGGTTGGGTAAGGTCAAATTTAGGGATAGGAAATCCTGGGATGACATTATGCAGGTGAAAGCCAAATGTCACCAGCCAGATGTTGACATCTATGAATGAAAGAACAGAAATTGTAAAAAAAAAAAAAAAAATCTTCACAGGCTGTCTGATAAATACAGTTTTTTGCCCAACAGTATAACTAATTAAAATCGTACAAACAAAAGACTAATACAGTATGCCAAAAGGGCCCTCTTCTCACCTGTGACATACTCCTTGACCTCATGCACCTTGCTGATGGGATTATTATTGCAGAACATATACAAGTTGAAGGGAGCTGGGTCCTTGCCCACCCTGGTCCAGGTGCTTATATCTGGGGTGGTCCAACGGCCAGCTTGAATGTCATAGTCCCGCTCTCCAAAGTGCAGCAATCTTGTTAAAGGGTCATATAGGCCACCATGGAATCCAATAACCAAGTGAAAGTCAGGGTTAGAGTCAAAATAGATCTCTCCATAAGCAGTATATTGCACCTGCTTGAGGAGAAGCCCATTGCTGCTGAAGACTGCCAGTGGTGTTCCTGTGTTGTCACAAGCAATGTAAAACTCCTCACCACTGCTAATTTCCATGGCAAACAGATGGCCTTGTAGATCATAGTAGAGCGAGGTGATTTCAGAGCTGGAATGGTTGTAGACATGGGTGATGCGTGTTGGGTAGTTGAGGTCCGCATAGAAGAACTGAAGGTGCTGGCCCAGACTGTTGCGAGAGGCCAGGCGTCTTCCTAGCCCATCATAGCGGTACTGGATGGTCCAGCCACTGGCTTTACTATGCACCCGAACCAAGAGGCCCTTGGAGTTGTACTCAAAGATCTCCGTACCCCTTTGGCGCAGAAAGCCATCTTCGTCCATACGATATTGCACGTCGCCCAGTCGTGTGATGCGGTCCCGTAAGTCATAACGGAGGGGAGTGAGTCGTGCACTGTTGCCAGGGTTCAGCAGGTGTAGGTTGCCGTTCAGGTCGTAATTATACCGCCACATCATTTTCTCATTCAGGTAGACTGTCTGCAGCTGCCCGTCCACATCATATTCATAGCCATATTTGGTAGTGTTGGCAAAAGGGCCGATCTTTATTTCTCTTTTGGTGACACGGCCCATGTTGTCATACTGGATAGTGATCCAGTACATGAGGGAGCGGAAGATCTCGTATTGGATCTCCTTGATGCGGCCATGGACATCAAAGTGCTTTGTATAGGTCATGACAGCTGTTGATATGATCTGGTTAATGTCGTAATAGATGACGCCGAATTTCCCAAACTGCTCAACCTTGCCGGAAATGTCGTCAAACTGATAAAGATCTATAGGAAGTGGGGTCTCGTTGATGACTCCTTGCATGCTGGTTACTCGGAAGCTATTGTCATAGGTGTAGTCAAAGCGGGCATTGACCATGCCGTCCTCACTGAAGCGGAATATCTGCCGGTCCACCAGTGGACCTATCTGTCGATATCTGATAGAACAAATGAAACCCTCACTCTGTAGGTTGACAGTTTTCAGCACACCTGCTGTCTCATCATAGGTGAAGCTGACCCGTGTGCTGTCATATAGGATCTCGGACAGCTTGTTCTGTCTCCGATACTTATAAAGGACACGTCGGCCAGTGCCCAAGTGTGCCACCCGCAAGAGCTGGCCGTCCTCACTGTAGTCCACCGTAACTGAAGCATTACTTTCAGGTGGATTGTAGATGTTGCGGTAGTAGCCGACAGAGCGGATAGTTTGCATGGTGTGACGGGCCACACTTGGCATAGTGATGGCGGAGAGTCGATCCTGCAGATCGTAATCAAAGATGTACTGCCGCTGGCTGTGTAAAAGCAGCACCATAGACTGTAAATCAAAAGGTGGGAGAGAGGAGAAATTAACCTAAACAATTCATTACTCTTTCATGCATTTTCTTACATGCTATTAAAATGCAAATGGCGTGTAAAAGCAGGTATTAACGCTCCATAGAGTGATTATTTCTTTGCCTAATTGAGTTCTTCATGACCCTCAAGCTTCTAAATGCAGGTCTGTTGAATGTGCATGGCTGCATAAATATAAAATGATCTGCAATTACTAATCTGCTTTAGCCTCATGATTTGCCCGTACTTAACTCAATAAGGTGGGTTGAAAACAATTTTCGTGCTCTGCATATTGTGGGACTGGAGCATCAAATAAAAAGAAGGGTTTTTAAAATCCATCTGTATTCTAGGCTTGAATCTTGAGGTAAACAAAGTCAGCAAGTTGTCTTTGAGTTATGAATGACTGAGGCCTCATGTTTATTCCGTATCTGTTTTGGGTCTTGTTGGACAATGTGAGAGGTGAGCTGAAGCAAAGGATGATAAATAAGTGTTTCTCGCTGTGGGCTTAAGTACTGACATCCCCAGAGCCTTTCGCTGAATGGATCTGAGAGTGAGGCATTCAGTGCTGCCGCATCACTCCACGTATATTCATGTCTTTGCTGGTAAAATAAGCTCACTGACTGACTGATGTCTGCAGATTTTGAGGACTATCCTTAGAGGCCTCTCCATCTTGGGGAATTGCTACAGTGAGTGTCTACCTTTGAGAAGCCTTCACCTTGTCATCCATACTTGGACAGACATTATTCTAGTTCCCTAGGCACTGCTGGTGGCATATGTTTGATATCCTCTCACTGGTCACGCTACCTGCGCATGTGGCAGGCGACGGAAAGACAGGCTATCCATGCATATTTAATCTGCACATTTGCACACAGTGGTTTTTCTTTTCACAAAACTTTTGTGGTTCCAGCTGAGAGCTCTCTTGGAGGAAACTCACTTTTTCATCCAACTGATATCTCAAACTCTGTAAAAACCTAATATTTCATAATATTTGAATGTCCACAAACAAAACATTTCCTAAGTATTATTAGTATTTACAAGGCTATAGCATACAACAGCGAAAAAAGGTGTGATCTCCTGTAAGTAGGGTTGGAGGTGCAAGTTATTCTTTTCATATCACTCCTTGTATCTTTCTTTATGGTATCATTAGGCTGAGCTCAAACCATGAGTTTTCCCTGTGGTCTCATTTTGAGACTGTAACTTTGTCTATGAGACCTTACTAAGCCTGTTCCCTCGCTAGAAACATCCACAACATCCAGTTTCTCGGCACACAACAGTTTCTGGAGTCTATAAACTTACCCTCATAGTTCCACAGAAATTTCTGACCCCTGGATAACTAGGTGTCTTTGTATAGCTATTTATTTCAGTTTTCTGTGGACCAACAAGCTTCACGTTTGCACTGCTGACAGTGATAATGGTGTACTTCTGGAGAACCAATTCAAAGGGAGTAACCATCAGTAAATCTCATTTATGGTAGAGCACTGTGGACACCTTGAACTTTAAGAAACAGTTCACCCAGACATTACTCACTCCCATGTTGTTTCTGACATGAAACACAAAATTATTAGGCAGAATGTCTAAACTGCACTTCCATACAAGGAAAATAGAAGATTTATATTGCCAAGCTCCAAAAAGGCCAATACATTTGTTAATCTAAATTTGTGGTAGCATATAATGCTGTGTTTGACACAAGGAATTTAGTAATTTTCAAATACTGTCAATTAATTAAAATCTGTACAATATGTGAATTCAGACTATTTGAACATCCCTGCAAAAATATCCCATGGAAATTTCTGACAATAAAGCAACACATATTCAACACACCACAGCAAATCATCTGATATAACAGGCCTACCTACTATTGGAAAAATTCACAATTCTCACCTTGTCCAAATAGGTGTAACTCCAGATTTTGCCGTCTGCAAAGGTTCTGGAGACTATGCGTCCCTGGCTGTCGTATTCTACCCTCTCGACTGTGGGGCCTCTCTGAATGCTTGTGACCTGACCAGTGCCGGAATAGGTGAGGTTGACAGACATCAGCTTACTGCTGGGCACCCACAGTGTAGGATGACCAGAGGCATCATACACAATCTTCAGAAGGAACTTTCGATGATCGTCATATATTTTCTCTGTGCGCAGTGAGCGGTCATAATCCACAGACAGCAGGTTTCTACCGTTGACCTTTATGATTGGAAAACAGAATATTTATATTGAATATAACATTCATTGCTAGCAACATGTATAGTATTTTTTGGTAGAATTGATTTCCCCAACTTCAGTTACATTTGAGGACTGAATAGAAATTGCAGGCAAACTGGTCACTAACACTTTTTCAATCTTTCTCCTAGTCTCATATATATATATATATATTGCTTATTGTATATCTCTAGAGCATTAAATTAAATCCTATTTTTTACAACTCAGAGGCCAAAGCAGTTTCCCATATAACAATCAGGGTTACTTTATTGATGCTCTGAGATGACCTGCTGCTTTTGTGGAACAAATAAAAGAGGAGGGAGAACAACAGCGAACAACAATTCAGCTGTTCTTCATAACAAAATGAAATGGAGAAAAAAAAGAGAATTTAGAAAAGATATAGTCTGGTTCATTGACAGAAGCTGATGACTAGACACACAATCCTTTTCTTCAGCCTTTTTCTATTATGTGTCTGTGGTTTGCGTAACAACATAATTATTTTTAGTTCAGATAGCAATGTGGGTTATGCCAGTTAAGATCTAATGGCGCTTTTCCACTGCATGGTACGGCACGGTACGGCTCGGTACGGTTCACTTTTGGGGGGTTTTCCACTGGGTACAGTACCTGGTACCTGGTACTTTTTTTAGTACCACCTCGGTTGGGGTTCCAAGCGTACCGTACCGTTACCAAAACGTGACGTGTAAACTCTGCTGATCACGGATTGGCCGGAGAGAATTGTCACTACCAGCGTCACTGAACTTGCGACACAAACACAACAGAACCGCTAGATTTAAATCAGTACAGCCAGCGAAGGATCGAACGCAACTGTTTTGAACGAGCGCACCTTTTTTTAACAACTAAAAAGTGGCTGTTCCCCCTGTTGAGGAAGTACAGACGTTCCTCTCGTTGATAGCAGAGGAGCGGATCCAGCTAGAGCTTGATGGGGCGACGCGGAATGAAAAAGTATTTTTAGGAGTCGCGGCAGTAGAGGCGGCGCAACTATAACGACATGTGAATAATCCCGCCCACTCTAAAGCGGTACTAAACTGCAGTGGAAACGCAAACCGAGCCGAACCGAGCCGTGCCGTACCGTACTGAGCCGTACCGTGCCGAGTCGTACCACGCAGTGGAAAAGCGCCATAAGATGAAGCCTCTATTTCAGTGTTTGTAGAAATAATAATAAAATTTTTAATTACCCATAATTTACAACTCAAATCAGTCAAGCCAGAAAGAGTTTTATGATACACATGTAATAAGAGTCTTCTAAATGACATTTTTTTACATACCCTGAGTTTCCTGCCGAATACTACGACTTTCCCCCTATTCTGTTCTTTTCTGAAACGCCACTCCACCAAGTTCTGTCCATTCTCTCCAGGCAGGGTCATGTTTCTTCTGGCCACTGTCGGGTTGGATGCACCCGCAAGAATATGAGGCTCAGTCTGGAAGTGAGAATCCATTCCATTGGCATAGATGACCCTCATAGAGTTATCATAGCCCACCTGGTAACTGTTTCTTAGTTGATCTATGAGGAAGAAAACAGCAAGAGAGTGAAACGAGAAGTACTGGGGGGGAAAGCATGAGAAGAGAGCTAATGGGGATTATGTTAAGACTGAGAATTCAGTGTGTCAGAATCACCACCTTGATTTTTATTTTAAAGTCACATCATATTTGGTTAAGGAGGTTAGAAAAGGATTTGTAAAAAGAAAACCCAATGAGACAGACATTAACTTCTTTGGTTTGTGCTATGATTGTGCAGCAACACGTATAAATACACAATCTTCTTTAATCTAATTAAATTCTCTTTAATATAATGACTTCCCAAATTCACATTTAGTCACCCTATTGTTGCCTGTTTCCTCACTCTATAAACCTGAAGTGTGTAATTTCTGCATCATCAAACAAAATAGCAAAAATAACTTTTTAATCAGGTTTCCCCATCTGAAACTGGTTGGAAAAAGAGACAGTCCGGTCCTAAACTCAGGCCACTGGCTAAGCCAGCGTTGCCTGTTTGAGATGTTTTGATAGCGCCACACAGTTTATACTTTTAATGGAAATCAACCTACAAATGGATTACTTGTTGTCTTTACATATTAAGCTGGGTTAAGGTTATTAAAAGTATTTTAACATCAAAAGAATTACACACCTCAGCTTTAAAGTGTTCTATGCAGATGTATTATTTCAGAGCCCAGCTGTCCAGTGTGTTTTCATTCCCTGTGGTGCTGTGATTATAGTGAAACTATAAATTACCATCTGACAATTTTACCCCTAAAGAATGAGTAATGAGTGTTTGGTCATTAATATTGATTTAACCCAGTGGTTCTCAAAGTGTGGGGCGCGCCCGCCAGGGGGGGCGCACGAGTATTGCAGGGGGGGGCGCGGGCCATCAGCAGAAAAAGAAAAGAAATAAAACCGGCCAGATTTTTTTATAGGTTTAAAGGGGGGCACGACCAAAAAAGTTTGAGAACCACTGATTTAACCTGTGAGTTACAGCTTGATTAGCAGTGTGGAACATTTCCAAGACTTAAAGCAACAGGTCAGTTTATAGAGCCATCAGTGGTCATTGTTAATAATGATAATACAGCAGAGACTTGCCGCACCTTGAACTAATGTGTAAAAAGAATCAATGGAAGAGAGGTTGGTGGTGATGCTGACATCGTCATCTCGTCCTGAGGTCTCAATGTCCACTGTTAGGGCTCTGTCCATCTCCCCAATTAGACTGGTGATAACCCCAGTGGGGAATGTCACATTTGTCAGACGTCCCTCGCTGTCATAGCTGCAAACCAAGAATGCCATTAGAACACCTTTTGCAATTGACGTGCGGTGAGCAGTTCACATGATGCAATGACATTAAGCAGACTAGCGTGCATGTATGGTTTGGAGTCAGTCTTGTTTGGGTCCTCGGAAACCTTTGTATGTGGACAATTGGACAAATGGACAATTTGATTTGTGTACACGAGTCAAGAAATGTAGAAAGTGTAGAAAAACTTAAATATAGGTTTACTTTTTAACAAATGCTGGCTAGTTTGAGTTGCCTTGCACACTCACAACTGGCCTGAGGACATTTCTATATAAAATGGGGATTAATCCTTACCCACATTATAACATAATAAAAACTTGATTCATTGAAGTCACAATCGTTAAGACCTGTCAATGCCTGCAGTGTCTTTGTGGTTATGGCAGGGTAGGTGCACAGACACTGTGTCCAACATTTTGGCCTACCCCAGACTGGCATTATGCAAAACCTTTTGGTAGACCACCAGCCTGAAAATGTCATACAAATTCATTTAGCATTTTCACTATGCTCTAAATAGCATGTGGTGAAAAAAATGTTAGGTTTTGTAACTAAAGGCTACACTTTTGCTGAAGGAGAAGATTTAGAGAAGCATACAGCAGGAACCTGCACTGCAACAACAACTGCAACAATCTATTCAAAATGTCAAAACTGCTTTAAAAATCTTAGAAACTTTAAAAAAAATTTTTAAATAAAAAGGTTTAGAGATGTGCTCTGCTACAGTGTAAAGGAATTGATAGAAGCACTCACTCATAAAATGTGGTCCAGCCAATTTGGATGCTCTTGGTGGCTAGCAGGCCGCTGTTACCATGGTAGGTGAAGAGCACCAACTCCTGCCCCTGTGCTGTGAGAGTCTTAAGCCCTCCATTTGTACCAATTGTCAGCCAAATAACCTGGTTGTCAGGGGCAACAATACGCACTGGCATTCGATTGGGGTCACGACGAACCCGGAGCGTATTTCCACTGCTATCTGTTACAGCAGTGATATCATCTTCATTGCTATAGCTGAAGTTGTATTTGTAGTCACCAGTGACCAAGCTCATAGTATATTGATGCGTTCCATTGAAGTCAAACACATAGAGTTCTTGAGAAGCAGGTGATGCAACTTCATAAAGACCCGAAGAGCCTTGTGGAGGTCGATTGTGACGTATGGCACGGATTCTAATGTTTCCCAGGTCAGCTACATAGAGCGTTCCATTAGGAGAGACCACCAGAGAGGAAGGAGTATTTAGCCTTGCGTCTTTGGCATACCCATCGCCTGTCTGGTAACAGTCACAGTTAGCGTCATTCTTGCAGTCGCAGTCAGAGGGTGCTCCTGCCAAGTGAGAAATCTCGCCATCCGTGCTGACTTGTCTGATGCGGTTAATCTTCTTTTCATCCGTCTCGGCAATATAGAGCACACCGCTGTAGGAGAGAGCGATGGCTGTTGCACCTTCTAGAGTGGTCTGGATGGCACGCTTTCCCATGGTATACTCGATGCCTGGCACCTGGCAATGCATAGGTCTGCCTGCCACAATGCGCACCTGCCTGTTCTCGGTTATCTGTAGTACAACGTTGTTGTCAAGCACATAGATGGAGTTGTCCATAGGGTTGATGGCCAGGTCTGTAGGCCACTCTAAACGCACCTGGAGAGAGGACAGATCAAATAGGGAGGTGGATCACTTACGGAATTTTCCATAGATATACACACAGACACAAACACGTTATTACATCTCCCGCCTGCTCTCTCACTCTGTGCACAGTTGATGTTTGGGTCTGACACTGATGAAGAAGGATCCGTTACTTTGGAAGCTTAATACATTGGGTGCCTCTAGTTCATTCGATTTGCCTGTCGCTGGGTCATTTATTTTGCAACGGGATGCAATTCCTCAGCGCCTACAGGGAACAGCTGTCTGGCAAAGAAAAGCACGACAAGAACAACAACGTCCGCTTGGAGGACTGGCCTCAACCAGACTTTTAAAGATGATTTGGAAGGACAGTCTTGTCTGGACGTCTATTAATGAAAATAAAATCATTCACCAGCACACACTTTCACTGAGACATAGTTTATACCAAGAAAGCATTAGAACTCTTCCCTTGATCATGCATTGTCTTGTCTGTCTGAATTATCCGGTTTCAATATTTCTCGAATACTTCAGAGTCTTGACAACTTCAGTAACGCTGCCAAGTGCCAGTGGGGCAAAGTTATGCAACTGCATAATCTATAACTCACTCTTGCAAAGATATGCTGACAATATAATTGTCAGTCTGTTCCTAAAGCTTTGAATGGATTCATGAGAATTATTCTCAATGAAATCAACTTATATGGCATGACTGGGACATTCCTAAACCAGACATTCCTTCATTCTCTTTCTGCTCATTCACTCTTTCACTTCCTGCTCTGAACCTGCACCGTGGCCACACAGGCAGGTTAAGCGTATTTGAAGAGCACCACATTAAAGCGTAATGGTTCTGAACTACAGCAGCTCCTGTGGATAAAAGCTTTCTCTGCTCAGCCATAGCCCATCTGTGATTCCACCTTCTGCATAATGCATGAACTCAAGACCAGATTTTACTTAGGTGCGCCACAACATGCCACCTAAAATGTTTCATCAACTCTCAGGTCACCACCTGATATGCAAAAGGCCAACTTGGTAGCCTTAGAAGCAGACAGAGTACTTTTATATGCTCTGGGGACGAACTTGATTTAGACCGAACATTTTAAAACCCAGAGTGAACCGAAGATTTCCTTGAAGAGAACTTGAGCTATTTTCTGCTGTCCCTATTGACCTTACTGAGGTAGGTGCAGGGGCGGCGCCAGAGAATTTTGAATGCAGGTGCTGAGGGGGTGCTAGATCATTGACAGGGGGAGCTGGGCAATACAGGGCTCCAGACTCATTCTTCCCACTGGTCGC
>NW_015627959.1:533496-588889 GCF_001515625.1 Sinocyclocheilus rhinocerous
CTACAACATGGGATTAATCAATGCATGCTGATGAACTTTTATCATAGTTTATAGTTATATGAAAACGAAAGAGGTTAACATTCAACCAGTTATTTTTCATCAGTAGTATTATTTGTGATTTGAATTTTGTGAACGGGAGTTCCTCTTTTGCTATGTTATAAGCCAGGCTTCGGATGCTTTCACTTTCGATTTTGCGATCTTGTCACGTTTTACAATAAAAGATAATTGTCTGTTTTGCTTACTATACACCTTTCACTTTTTAAGACTAAAGCAAAAGATGGATTCATTGTTAGTTTTAATTAACAACAACAATAATAAAGTAAGATACATTGACAAACTAGCTTACAGAACGTTTATTAACAAAAACAAATAAGACGAGGCATGGTGTAGGCTACACCACATGCTGTATTATATAATGACTAATAAATTACAGAACGTTTAGCAAACACTGAGGAATCAAATAAAAAAATAAAAAAATAAAAGAGAGCCTCCATAGCATAATGTGAGGTAAACAGCAAAGATAAACTTTTCAAAATGAAAACAAAAAGAAAAGTAAAACTAAACTTGCTGCCGGTGACAGTGCTTGCATGTTTTTTTCTGCCCACAAGACTTGTTCACCTTCTCTGTTTTAAGAAGCCCCTTCTCACCTTCTCTGTTTTAAGAAGCGGTCTTTTACTTTACTTTAGTGTGAAAACCATCCATTGTCTCCTCAATATTCGCGTAACTTTTGCTGCGCGCATAGCGCACCTTCGCGCTCCTGCTGACACGGCGAGTATAAACTAGGCTCTACACTCTAAGCGCTGCGCAGTTCAAACGTGTTGCCGTTTGATGTTTTTCATATGCAACAGAAATGGCAGCGCTTATGAGTTGAACAACGCGGTGGTCGCGCCAGTGCAACCGCTCACAAAATTTAGTCACACAGGCAGAAAAAATGCTCGCAGTCTGGAGTCCTGCAATTAATAGTAAATATAACCAAAACAGGTTATTATTATTTTTTTATATGAATAATAAAATAAATATAAGGAAAACTCGCCCACTCGATTTTGTGATATACTTTAATTTTGTAGTCCGTATGAAAAGGTGCATTTCTATTAAAGGCACGTCTATGTGGAGATGGCGAGTCAGTGTCGACATTCAGCAATTTCATCTTTGCACCCGACACTGACTCAGAAAGCACTAGTTTATTAATAAATAATTAAAATGTCTTCTTTTCCCCCGACACGTTCATAATCACTTTGCCGGTGCTTTGAGGCAATTGCTTTATGCGCGAGCTTGAGCGCGGAATAGGCTATAGCCTAATACGCCTGCATATATATTAAAGAATGGTTAATATATCGTTATATTAATCAATTTAATATAACGTGCGACCAGTTGACTAGAAAAATCTTTAGTCGGGACCAAGCGGCAACCTTCCAGTCTCTCTCGTGAAACCAACACGGAAGTGACTAAAACTGCAATTCATCGACTGGCCGCTAGAGGCTGGCTCCAAAAGGGAGTTTTTTTTTGTTAAAATGCTGTAAAATGCCCAACTTTACAACAGAACAAAATATGTTTACAGCCTGGTACAAAAAGTAGTTTTGGTCTATATAGCTAATTTTGCCCTTCATGACAACTGTGAGGGGGGTGAATTTTTTTATAACTCATCCGTTTAAATTATATTAAGCCTTAAAGTTCTGCATAATTAAGGGCGTGGCCACTTGAGCGACAGGTGGATTGCCGCTGCTGTCACCACCGTCGAGCTAGGTAGGCGTGGTTTCAGCAACCAGCTCCCGCCTCTTTGCCCATTTTTGATTATCCGGGAGTGACGCGCTGCCAAGATGGCGACGGCCGGCTCCGCCCACTTTGAGCTTCAAAAACACTCTTCGGAAACCTACGGGTGACGTCACGGACACTACGTCCATGTTTTTATACAGTCTATGGTCGGGACAGACCTACTTAGCGCAAGAAAGCGCTCCATTTTTAAAATAAAATGCTATAATGACATTACGAAAAGTTGCATTGCACGAGTTATGCATGCATAAGGAGTCAAATGTTTATTTTTTTTCTTAAATACAATAGGCTATAGTATATAATTGATTCCAGGAAAAAATCTGTAGGGGTGCTATGGGGGTGCTTTTTTCTTTCTTGGGGGTGAAGCACCGCCCATGGGTAGGTGGCAGTTGTGTAGGTTGAGCTGTATATATCCTTCATGATGCACATCGATGACTCGCAAGAGCAAACGTTTGGGTAATTGTGAGGCTGACACCAACTGTCTGGGTCTGTCCATACCTCATTGAGCTTCACTGAGCCTGGACCCAAGGGTATGCTAGACAACAGACTTATGTCTCATCCCCAACCTCCATCACTTAGGGACAAATGGGGTTGGTGGGGAGACCAGAAAACAGAAAGAGAGGGGAGGAAGGATTCTGCCTAAGATTGTGGATGAGAAAGTCTACTAAACACTACATATCGGCCTTTTTCAAGTAAAAGACCCTCTTCATAACAAGAGTCCTACTCCCACACCCACAATAGGCTTATATTTCCAAAGAACAAAATTTCTTGTTTGCTGAGCTGGCTAATATGGCAGTCATCTTGGAGTGGGATACTGATATAAAAATAATAGTAGTCAGCTGATCATGTGATCTCAACTTGGCCCCCATGATGCAAGCCAGTCCAAGTACAATAAAATAGCTTTTATTAGCCTACAGATTTGACTGCATTCTTCATCTCATTTGAGTGTTCATAATCTTAATCATATTTTATACTATTTCTCTTGTTGTGTCTTGAAATTCTAACAGATTATTTGTTTCCCACAGGCTTACTGAGTTTAGGTGATTAGATTCATTTAGCACCAGAGGGAGAGCAGCCAGAGGGGGGAGCTCCTGTATCTCTGTATTTTATTTGGGTGGAGGCTACCACAGAGGGCTGATCTCAGGATTTTTGTTCCTGATTTGGGCCTTAAAGTATGTCTTGAGGTTAGTGGATAGATAGCAGGTCATAGTACAGTCTACTATAAGTGCTTGGTTGGAAAAATAATCTAATTCAGCTTCAAGTCTGCTAGCTCTGAAAGTCAATGTTGTGGTCCTTTAAATAATAAACTATTACCTACAGGGCTCCTCTGATAGTAAACATGTTTAATAATTATCATAAAACAAATACAAAATAATATTAAATTGTAAAAGGAATAATACTGCATTTTTAATAATAATTAAACAAATCTCATCTGAAAAATTGTATCTGGACAACATGAAAAACAAGTCTGCCTTCCAGTTCAAATGAGGCAACAGTTTCAATTGCTTCCAGCCCTTGCTTTTATCTTTGAAACGAGGCCACTCATCCTAACACCACTTCAGTGATAAAGCCAGAGGATCAGGTTTGAACAGTTGAATCTTAGTACTGAGAATCACAGATTGCATTCTGAAATAAATCGAAGTTTGGCCTTTCTGCCCTCTAATATTTTGTTTAAGCCCAGTGGCATAATTCAATAATTCAATTCTATAAATCATACTTCATTCAGGTTAGCAGTGTTGTAGCTTTTCTTTTGTGGCAGCCAAAATAGACAAATTAATATTTAAGATTCAAGTGCATTAAACAGTGATGTAGAGCAGGTGAGTATGAATGCATACCTGTCCAATATGCATGCTGGTATCACAGGTCAGAGGCCGAGCAGATGTGAGGTCATTAGACCCCAGCATTGTTGAGATGATGCCATTCTGGTCTACTTTCCTGATCATGGTACCATCAACAAAGTAGATGAACCCATTCTTATCCACAGCAATGCCTATGTAGAAAGAGAGGGTGGGTGGATGGGTGGGGGGCAGATGTGACAGCTTAAAATAGACAAACACACTGCACCTACAAACAGGCGAAGCACGACTGGTACACGTCACGCTTGCCCCTGTGGTTTCCAGGTCACTGAAGACGCAGCACTCTGTGAATTATTCACAATGTGCTTTTGGGTGGTGAATTATTCCTGAGCTAAGAGTGATGTTGAGAGCAAGTAATAAAGGTTTTTTTTTTAACCTAGTCAGCGCTAAAACTAAGAGGCAAGGAACTGAACCCTCAGGCTCTCTGATCCTCACTAGGTCTCTCATTGAAATGTATGTGTCTGTGTGAACTACTTAAAGGCTGGCTGTTGCTGTGTTGATATGCTTAACTAAACCAATATTTAAAAAAAGCAAAAGGGGTTTTTATATTATTTGTGTTTTGTGTTATTATAGTGTGTCATGTTCAGCTATAGTTTTCGACACATTGAATATTTATAGTGTCCATATTGATTTGCGGGTGTTCAGTCTTTTTACCTTTGGGTCCCAGCAGTAGCGCCTCAGTGGCCTTGCCTCCATCCCCACATCGAGCCTCGTCAAATGGCAGACACTGCTCTCCGGTCCCTGCCACAACCTCTGCGTTCTGCAGCAGCTCTTTGGCTCCTGTCAGGGCTTTCGGCCTAAAGATCCGTCGTGAGTTGGTGTCCGAAACATACAGCTGACCTGTCATCGGGTCTGTTGCTAGGAAGTATCTATGTGCAGGATTGTTGCTAACAGGACAAAGGTAGAAATTTCACAATTACAAGAAGAGCAGTATAGTATAATAGCACACAAAAACAGTCATGATTTATAAACAAACAGATATAGCAACAAATGAATGGGTGAATAAGCAATGCTTGAAGTGCTTGAAGCAATGAATAACTGAACAGATTTAAGTTGGGAAGAGATTGTAGCATGAAAAACTTATTTTTTTTCAGCAGATGTCTCAGTTTCTTATGACTGTGAACTATTATAAGCGCAAAAAAAATTGCTACCACAAATTTTAAGATATAAGTTGAAGGCCTACAGATGTATAGAAACATGATCTCAGGCTATTGTGTTTTATTGTTGAAGAGAATGTACTTGTTTGGCCCGGCCAGTTAGAGGGGAAAGGAGTTGAGCACTCTATCAGAGTGAACCTAATGCGTTATGACTGGAAATCACTATCGTCTGACACAACTATAATGATGCCCACCAAACTGTCACATCCTTTCAATCATTTGCATTTCCCACCCGCACCCCTACGACAGAGGAAAAAGCCAGCAAGCAACATGAAGTGATGTATCTGTTGAAAAAAATCAACAACTTGTCGCAGTGTTTCAATTAGAAGCGACTAAGGACTAAGAATAGCACAGACACCTTGCAACGGGGTTGCCTGCCGGGCAGGCCATTTTCGATATACATGTTTTGAAACAGATGTGGGCTGCTGTAGCTGAAGCTTCTGCTTTGTACAGTAACGGTCTGCTAACTTATTTATATATATTTTTTAAAAGTTCCAAAAAACAGGGTTCCATGTTTGAGCTGATCCTTTGTTTGGTTATTAGATATTTGCTCTGTTCCAAGACATAGTGTGCTGCCTATGGATGTAGGATTTTAAGGCATCATAGGCATGCTCCTGAAGTGAAGGTCACCTAAGGTACCTCATTTTAGTGGTGTTTAGATGGCAGCAAAGAAGCTCATTACTCATTACTGAAGTGTGTTTACAAAAAAGAAATGAAAAGCAATATACAGTAGATGTGCTAATTACACTGTTCATAAGTTGAATCAGCATGCTTCCAGCAACTCAGAAAAGGGGCTAAGCAGGTCTCAGGGTGATGTTAGTTACTGTTGCTATGTGGCACAGACGCCACATTGCACTTAAGAGTAAATAAAAATCAAACAGGCTAAAACTATTATACCATAAAACATTTTGATGTTCCAAATGGAAACAAATGTAAGTTCTGGGAGTGAAGCAGGGAGGGGAAAGACTTAGAGTTGGCTTGGTTTAAGGACACTGAGGTTTGGGGTCAATAATCTCCTGAGTTTATGAGGCTCTGTGGAGCATTACGATATATGGGCATGCCTTGATGACACATACAGATGGGCCGAGACATCTGGGACAAGAGGACGACGAAGGCTAGCCATTAGGTGGCTTGTAATGCTCATCAGCCAGCAACAGTGGTTGTGAATTAATAACTCTTAGCACTTATTAATTCAGAGTCATTAATGCTTAATGGGACGTTTTTGTTTCTCAGAAGCATTTAGAAATATATTGATGTGTCTAAAAATGCGGCCATTTAATTACTTAAACTGAACTATTTTGCCCACACACGGTGTAACCATATAGCGAAGTTGGTCTCTAATTCCATTTTAAATGATTTGGTAGGAGACAGAGAGGAATGGTTAGCATGTCCATGGGATTCCTAAATTTATACCTGGTTGCAAATTTATTCAACAGGCTCTAATGGCTTTGGCTCGCCCACTTCAAATTACTTGCACTTATTTCCATTCATGAGCTCCATACGTCTGTGATTAAACCCTACAGAGGTTTCAAACAGAACTTAATGTAGGATATCAACATCTACTGCGCTCTGTACATCGCCCCTCAACTGGAACTATTCAAACATGTGTGGGATGATGAGGGCCTATTTGCAGTGTTTATCAGGAACTCCTGCTTGTCCAGGGCAGACACATTTGGAGTGGTTAACTTAAGTACTGGAGACCTGTCAAGAGAGGTTTATGTCCTGAATCCTTACTGAGAAAACAGGTCTACACCAGTGTCAGCTGAAATGGACGTCTGTGTATTTTACTTAAACCTTTTCTGACCAATTTGGCCACAGAATCAAAGCGCAGACGAAATTCAAAAAACAACCTTGTTCTTTCTAAGCTACATGAGGTATCTTTTGTCTTTCTGGTATATGCAATATGCCACATTAAAAGAAAATATTTTACTTGTGTTCTACATAAATGCCTCAGCTAAGCTACCCTTATATCCACAAAAGTGGAGAAAGAGATTTCACAGGGCTGAAAGGAATTTCTCATTGTGTTGGGAAGACTTGGGAACTTTGTGATGTTGATTTATAAACCACTGACATACTAAGATTGTGTTTGAAGAAAAATGATAGCCACAATGTTCAGTTATTCTAACGATTTTGTCAGGAATTCAGATCTGTTGTCATAATCTGTACAGTAGTGCTTTCAAGGGATGTACTTCATTCCTGCACCATTAACAAAAACATCTGAAGAACTTCTCAATATATAGTGAAGTCCAAAAGTCTAAGACCACATTGAAAATCTTAGAAATAAGATGCAATTTAATCATGGAAATAAAGTTTATGATTTAAAAACGGACCAGCTGAGTTATTTGTATAAAAGGTCAGACTTCCTCCCATTGCACACGCAGGATGCTTTTTGGAAGCTTTTAAAATTATGCTGGTTCACATGTTCAGGATTTACACAAATGTGGAAATCATGCAGCTAGAGTGTATGAAAAACAATTAAACTGCACACTTTTATCAGCATAACAAATTGTTATGCCGATAATATAATTTCTAATTAAAAAACAAACTAGTGGTCTTAGACTTTCGGACTTCACTGTAGAGATTTGGGCAATAAGCTTTAAAGCAAATTATGTGAATTAAATAATACCAAGAAAATCAAACAAACTTATCACAAAATGTCACTGGTACTCCATAAACATCTGGGGCAGATGACACACATTTACATTACTTCTGATGGCATGCAGCAACACTTATGAGGAGACAAACACTTGTATAAAGAATGGCCTGCACCAGACTGAAAGGTCCTGTGCATCCATTAGAATGGCTTACCTATGTCTGAAATCTTTATTTCTTAGGGTAGCAGAGGAAAAAATAGCAGAAGAGAGATAAGAAAAGGGAGAGAGAGTAAAACAGCAGAAGCACATAAATCTTGTCAAGAAAGGGAAAAAAACAGGTGTGCATATATTAATCTCTCCTCCTCACACATAGATGGCAAATAATGCAGTAAGACGGGTCTGTTAACTGTACTTTGTCTTGTTTCTTAAACAGAGTTAGATGTGTGAATATTCCACCTGGGAACTGAAGAACAGTATGAGCTCACATCACATGCTGAGGTTAACTGGCCCATAATAGCAAATTGATTGTGTCCCAGACAATGAAAAGCAATTCCTTAAACATTGCCTTTAACCGTACAGGAGCCACGCTGTGAATATGTCACACAGAGGACCACCGCTTCATTTGCTTCATCCATGTGTTTTACTGCTTTAATGAAAGAATTTAATTTACAGGAGCAGCAGACACACAAAGATGATACTGAAACCTGTTAAGTGCTGGGCCATTTATAGAGACCTCGTGTGAGCGCACATATGAGAGATTTTTTGCGCTGGTATCAAGTTGGGGGCAGATGGAAGGCACAGAAGATGATAAGATAAGGTTAAAAATACAGTAAGTGTCAATGACAGAAAGACACAAGCAGGAAAAACATGAAATGGAAAATGAGAGGCAGCTAAAAGGACGAGACAGACGATTTAGGCCAAAAGAGAAAGGAATAAGAGATAAGGAAAGAGAGGAGATAAGAGGTAGCGGTCATGTATCACCGCAATGGCTAAATGAGGTGCTGCAGGAGAGTGACATGGACGGCCCTCTAGGCCCCGACGAGTGTGAGGGAAGAATTTATGATCATTTCAGCGAGAGTCTATAAAAGACCTGAGACACGGCTCTGATTTCATATAGAGGAACCCTGAGAGCACTTTGAAAGAATATCTACGTGTCTCTTTCTCTGTGGATGTGTGAGCCCACTCTAGATCTAAGGAAAGGAATGACAAGTCTTGAGGTTTGAAAGAAAAGGGCACATGTGTTCACCTCATGCTTGTAATGTATCAGCTCTGCACTTCATGGTGTTTAGATTATAGACACACTGTGATCAGTCAGGAGGGAATATAGTTTGAATATTTCAGATAGTTTAGATTATTAAATCAATATCAGCATGCTGCACTCTGTATGGTGAAATTAAACTTCTTATAACATTCTAAAAAAATTTTTTCATCTCTTAAAAAAAACACTGAACAATCAAAACTAATTTTTATATTACAGAGATGGGACATTTGACTGCTTTTTGGAGATATTTTCCTGTTCAAGGGGAAATCTGTCACCATTTACTAACCCTCATGTCACTCCAAACATGAATGTGTTTTTTTTATCTTCTGAAAAACATTAAAGGAGTTCATTTTATATTATGTGCAGACTGCTCTTTTCCATACAATGAAAGTGAGTGGAGACTGGGGCTGTTGAGCTTCATATGACAAAAGAAAAAGAAAAACAGCTAAGACATGCAAAATAACTCCTGTGTGTTCCACAAAAGAACTAAAAACTTAAAAGTACTTTTTCAGTGATTACTCGTGTCATATATTTACATTTTAGCTTGCATTAAGAGTTTCAAACATTTTAAAAATGCATTTTTATAATATACAGATGTTGCGCCGCCAGTAGTATGCAAACTGAATGACAAGATCTAAATTTTTAATGTCAAATGAAATTGAAATTAAACTCAACCACAATAGATTTGGTGGCATATAAATGTCCTGAAACCAACAAAATACAATTACATTTCAACAAAAGAACAAACATACTTAGAATCAACAGCTTCTTTAAATTATAAGATTCGAGGCTATATTAAAAATCTCTGATTAATCTCTGTGAAGAAACAAAGAGTTTAGTTTAGTTGGCAGAGATACTCAAAGAAAAACACAGTTATTTCTCTGAGCCCTGTAAATAAACACACACACAGACCCGCACACACACAGCCTTTGATGTGGGCTGGACGAGCTCAATAGAAGGCTTGTGGTAGATCATAAAAAAGCGAGGTATGGGAATATGCATTTCTTCTTGGCTTAAGGGGGCGAGAGCACCAGTAATGAGTCACCCTCTACAGACGAGAACTCTGTCAGTGTCAGCACGTTCTTTTCAGACCACATGAGCCTTATACCGGGCTGAGTGCCCCATATTCCAGTCTAACAATTTATCATCTACGTTCATATCATTAGCACAAAGGCTACATTATACTTTCTTTTATACCTCTTTTAATTTCCTTCCATTCGTCTTGTACTAGCTTGTGTTTCTTACCTCAGCTCCATAACACTGGTAACGTTTCCCGAGGGAAAGATGCGTCTGATGTAGTTGAAGTCACCGACAAACAGGCTGCCATCAGATCCACAGGCGAGGGCCACTGGAGCCAGCAGTTTGTTGCCATCAGCTTGGCCATTACAGCTGGGGCAGGAGATGCTCCGCCTGCGCCCATTACCCATGATGGTGCTGATCACTGGAGGCTGCTGGGAGATGAAGACGTTCTCACCGTTGCCTTTGTACAGGATGCCTGCAGGACAGGAAGAGAGGGTTGTGTGGGTGAGCAACTGCATAGTATATCATCGTGGAGCTGAATTTGGAAAGATGAAGAGGCACAATTAAAAATGTATAGCATGACCTAATGAATATGAATAACTGTGATTCTAAATATGTAATATTAATTTATGCGTTTGATATACAATAGTATACAACAGTTAGATGCAATACTCTAATATGATTGGATAAGCAAGTTCACAGTTTGTATGACTACTTGTCTGTGTTTGGAGCGTTCCAGGCAGGCCGTCAGTGTGTGTTGGTCTGTATATATGCATTAATATATATACAGACAAAACATTCACTGACAGCCTGTCTGCAATTCTGCACACAGACATCATGGTGTGTGTGTGTGTGTGTGTGTGTGTACCTAACAATCCCCCCTTCAGCAACCTGAGGATAGGCTTTGCTCAAGGCCAGAAATGTCATAGTTCATGGAAAACCTTTCAGTTATCAGCCTGAATCTTTAACCATTAGACTACACCAAACCAATCAAACAGTAATCAAAGAAAAAGAATGAGCCGTAAAAATGTAATCAGCAATACTCGTTTAGTGAACAGTTTATCTATACAACATCTCATTACTGCTAATAATAACCTATAAATCTCACGCACAACAAGAGATATGTTTAGTTTATTCAGTATTCTACCTCTTTATCCATACCGTTGGCTAAATAGGATATTAAATTACTATTTTTTATCTTTTTAATTAAGTAAATTAGGCAGAAATAAACAAGGAAAAATCAAACTGATATTACGAACAATTAGGAAAAAAGAACTGCTTCATATCTTACGTATTAGCATTGATTGTTAAACAATTAATTTTTGCTTTTGAATATTTTATTCTCAGATGATTTTCACCTTAAGTAATGTTATCAAAGGGTGGTTCACAGAACCGTCTGACACATAGTAATGTGGCATTCTGATAATTCAAGTGCAAATATATTCAGCTGTGAGAAAAGGGGGCAATCTAGCAGCAGTTCAGAATCGATAAACAGCCCAAACACATGCTGCCAGAATGATTATATGGCACAGGCAACTTAAGCAAATCGATTAATCGAATCACATGATGAAATGACCGTTGGGCGCATCACAGTAAGTTTTAAAAATAAAAACTACATCAATATATCTTTTTGTTTTTGTTCCCTAGTATTCATTCCTAATGAAAAACTAATACTCATCTTCACACACACTGTTAAAATGATTTCACAAACTGCTGTGGATTCTATTCAGACATTTGTAAACTTGTTTAAAAAAATGTGAAATATACCTTTTATTTTGAGAACATTTGCCTGTAAAAACAGGTACAGCATCACTAATACCATTAATAATGTAAATAAAAGCCAGTTAAGACTAACTGTCACCAAACTGTGCGTGAACAAGTCATTAACCATCGTGACTAAAGTTATTTCCTGGTTTTCTATCTGTGACTTTACCTCTTCAATTCTGAATCCAGGTAATATACCCCGGTTAATCCTATAGCCACAGCACTTGTGAACTTGCGTGCCTGTAAGGTTGAGTGTATGTGGGGAAAAAGCATGTATAAGAGTGTTTCTGATAGCTTTGCTGTATATTTGTGCATGTGTGCATGTTAAACACAGTGTGGAAATGCCACAGGGTGTGGGTTTGGACTGTGTGATGAGCTCACTTGGCCCCAGGTTTGGATTTGATTGTCAATGTTGTGCTTTAATATTCTCCCTGCAGGACATATTTTAATGGTGCACTAATAGCAAGAGCAGATTGACTAAACCCCACCAGACTCCACTGCTGCCCCATTGTTTCCCTTATGCCCTTAACTTGTTCTTCAGACTGCAGCATTACTAGTACTCTTCAAATATTTTTTTATTTTATTTTATGAGAGGCTGGAATCATATACATATGCCAAATAAAATAGGTAAACAACAATAAGCGATGACAGTAACAATAAATAATGAAGTTAAAAGAGGAGAAAACATGACCTAAAACCATTTGACAACTGTTACACACTGAGAAAAAGCTTACAAAACTTGTCCACTTTTTGAGAAACACAGTGACTGAAGCCTGTAACAGGCTGGAAAGATCAAGCCTCTGGTTAGCAATAATTAGAACACAGGGGGTCTTTTATCAGGCCCTAGAGTGAAAAAAAAGGTATGGAGAGTTTTTAAATCTTTTTTTAATTCTGGTTAGGATCAAGGGGGCACCAGGAAAGGAGGGTCAGCAGGAACCATCACTAAAGGGTGCATTTGTAGACAACAATATCTTCATATTTTCTGAAAGTGAATTGCAAAATGTTGGAGGAGGGAAGACAAGCATCAGTGCAGATGTGCTCAATGGCACATTCACATTTGTTAAATAGGGATGTCTGTTAACATCTAACTCTCCACTAATAGGTTCTAATAAAAACACCTTCCAAATAGGTGAGTCTATGTAACATTATCATTTTTTTAAAATTACACTTTGATATGAATCAGCAAACCTTTGAAATTTGAATAAATGTGCAGCTATGGTCAACAAGGAATTTACAAGCTATTGAATAGCTACCTGCTTTAATGATGAAAGAAACATAAAATTTTAACAGCTAGTTTTGAAATGTAAAGTGTGTTAAAAGAGCTTGTTGCTTCAGCATGTTTCTCCATTCATTTGAGCAGGTCAATACTGCATAAATGTAATACAGCACTACGGTAAAACAGTTCGTTTAGCAAACAGAAAGCAGGGCATCCTTAAATACAAGATAAACTACCCCACAAGAAATTCAAAACATCTGGCCTGACACTTATGAAAGCCCAGAAATAAGGAATATGTGATTGGAAAATGTTAAAATGAAAAAGATAAAATATTCCATACTCCCAGTGTCAGGTAGAGTTTATATTCACATTTATATTCTTAGCAGAAGCACACAAATCACATTAAATGGCAAGAACCACAGAGAATGGCACAGAGAGCTGAAGATACATGACACCTGCTAAGCTAGGCCTCAGAATTTCATATAGCATGCTGAATTTAATGGTGTTGCTGGCTCTTGGTTCCCATAGAGAAAGCAAACAAGACAGAGAGAGAGAGGGCATCAGGGTGAGACAAGCGATTCGTAGACGGAGCAGAAATAACGTGCCACCACAAACCACTGTCATCCACTGTGAGTGCTCAAATTAGAGTCCACCACAAGTCTCCTTGTCAACTGTGAACTCCACTAACTTCCTACTGCCTTCTTAGCACAAGCCCTCCACCCAGAAGGAGAGAGAGAAGTTGTGTTCCAAAACTACGCTGCCTACATCAGAACCGTCACAGAACCACAGAAGTGTCCGATTTGGAATGCTCTACATTGTCAACAATTTATATGCCACATAAATAGCACTATGCACTGGAGAGACTCGGCTCAACTAGTTCCAATACAGTTTGAAGCATGAAAATACACAACTCACACAAATATTGCCACATTACAGAAATGAAACCCACACCGCACTTGTTTGATCTGCCATACGTGGGCTTGGAAATGCGAACGGATATACAGTGGGTACGGAAAGTATTCAGACCCCCTTAAATTTTTCACTCTTTGTTATATTGCAGCCATTTGCTAAAATCATTTAAGTTAATTTTTTTTCCTCATTAATGTACACACAGCACAGAGGCATTGGCCGGAAGAGTGAGAGGGATGGAGGTACGTAGATGGCGGGCTGCTTTCTGAAGTACTTTTAGGCTACTCTGTAGCTATGTTCCACTAACAAAGACAAATTGGTCAATGGAGGCTCGTTGGCCCTGGGAGAGACCCACGACCTTGACTTCAAACCAAGCTTCTCCGAGGGAGGTCGCTTCAGATATACACACACACACACATGTATACAAAAACACATTTTCAATGGCTAATCGGAGCCATGCGTACTGGTCGCTCTTTCACGCAAATTACTTGCGGTCGCATTACAGTAATGAAACCCACACCGCACCTGTTTGATCTACCGTACGAGGGCTTGGAAAAAATAGTACGAGCGGATGTACGTACACCCACACGCACAACAATGAATGTCTTCAATTACATATATACAGATTATGACGGCCCCCAAATTGAAAACGGCACACGATGTGGGACGTGCTGGATTATTCATTCAGGTATGCAGAGAGACAGCCCTCAGCTCATAATGATTGTGTGTACATGTTCCTTTGATATGCATGACGTGTGTTTATATAAAAATCCGACAAAGGGGGACAGGTTATGAGTGGAAAGCAGTGATTTGCCAATAAAAGGCTGAATTGGAGTTCATAGCTGCTGTGTTTATGCTGGGTCAGAAACTGGATGAGATTATAGTGCTGGAGCTGTAGTCTACTCAATTTTCTTCCATTTACGCCTCACAAACCATCTGTCACTGCCTCCTTTTCTTTCTCTAAGCGCACCATTTAATGGCTTATCTTCTACTCCACTTCTTTTGTCTCAACAACTCTCCTTCAATCTCTCTGTCTTCAGACAATGCTTATTTTTTCCTCTCTTTTGTTAGAATCTGATAACACTGCAAATATTTGCGAGATATATTTAAATAAGAATTGTATTAGACTGAAACTGTGTCGCATTGTTTATATATAAAAAAGTACTTTATGTATTGGGTTTCTGAACTTTCGATTCCAGGCCTTTGGTATTTTGAAGTAATACATCATTTCTCAAAGGATTTGTTTTTCTTCGCAGTCATAGCCACGGTGTCAGCTAATTTGAAAAATATATAAAAGCTGTATGGAAAAGCAGCCATAAATCTTTGCGGAGCCGGGTTAGGTGTGTTAGGTGAAGCGCGTGAGGGTGTGTATGTGTAGAGAGAGTGCGATTAGTGGTCATTGAGTATTACCAAAATCAATTTAATTTAATCATTTTGCCTTTTCTGTGTGTTCATTTCTCACATCTCTCTGCCGTTTTTTTGTCATTAATATTTCATGAAGTAACTTCTTCCCGACAGGTCCAAAGTCAATTTGAATAATGGGAAAACAGTGTGTTTGGAGTCAGGACAAAACTAGTAATAAGCAGGGGATGCTATTTTTTTTTCTTGGTCCAGAGTGTCTGTAGCACACATGTAGCACAGCACAAAAAACAAGGAGCAAATCTGCGAACATGTTTTCCCTCAATCACACACTCTGTCTTTGAAGATTTCCTGACTGGAAGTAATTGCAGTCCCTAAGAGAGGTGTCTGAATCTCTCTCCCTGACCTCCTGCTGTTAGGTGGAAGGAGGGGAGGTACAGTGGCTGAGCACTGACAGAGGTTGATAAGGGCAGATGAAAGGAATCAGAGGCTGAGATGGTGAGAGAGAGTGAGAGAGGATGCAGGTAAGCCCCGCAGGCTGTGGTGGTCCACATCAGAGCGCGAGTTGTGCTTGGCTCATGCAGCCAGATTCAAAGTTGCATTACATGCCTGCACATGACTAAAGCTGAACTCAGTGGGATTTAGAAAGGGCAGTATAGTCTAGCATGGCTGAATTTGCTGTGTCGGAGTGTGTGAGCGCTTGTGTGTGTGAGGTGAGAGGAAGACGTGGGTGCAGCGGCCTTCAGGTAAAAAATGAAAAAGAGACTGAGAGGATGGAAAGATGGAGTCAAAATGCTTTCATGTGTATGTGTGTATGCGCGTGGTAAAGAAGGTTAGAGTGGAACACACACACACATATATATATATGCACATTAAGGCAGCAGGTGGTAGTGAAGTGGGAGAGCTCTCCATAAGCAAGGGGATTGTGTGAATTAACTCTTTAAGATAGCACGCCTGACTGGAGCCTGTGCTGGCTGTGGTATGTGTACAGACTATGTACAGACTTTCCAAGCCTTATCAGAGCCCACAGGTCAAGACAGAGGGAGGGAGAAAGGGAGGGTGCTTGGCATTACTGTAAAAGAAAAGAAAAAATACTCACCGCACTGAAACACCCTGTTTTCAGTCGGTTTAGGGAATCTGTTTAACTCATCTGCCTGCTTGAGAATCTTCATAGGAGATGACTAATAAATTAAAGACTAACTAACCACTATGATGTATGCACAGTAAGATCGGATACAGAAATGTAATATATGACACATATGACACGTTAATATATGAAATTGTTCTAAATGTTATATGTTGTTATATGCACATATATGTTTTGATATATGTCATATATACTTCATATGGCAATATATTTCATATATGGAAATTTAATAAATGTACATATACTACATTTGCTGTGTGAGAGATCCTGCTGTCCTCATCCACACTGAGCATATAATAGCTGCTAAGTGGCACTAAGTGAGCACCTTTCTGAAGTCTAAAAAACAAATGGGACACCCTAAAATCTTGTGGATTTCATGGACACGAGACGACCAGTGCAAATTCACATCAAGTGAGGCATTTGAGACTTGCAAGTCTGTCCAATTGAGCGGCAATATAAAAATCAGCTCCAGTCTATATGCCAGTGCAAATACTGTATAAATATTTATTACACAGCTCTCTGGAATACTTGATTTTGATTATTCAATCACCGAATTGTGCGGTCACATACTTTTGTATAATGACCGCTAAACGGTATAACTGGCAAAGTTTTCCTACACAGCTGTGCATGTGTCTGCTTCCAGAGGCCCCTGGGCAACAGCATTATGGTAGGTCCCCTTACCCTAGATATTTTTTATTTTATTTAACTTCCTGACAATTATTTATGTTGAATTTAGAATTTTTCTTGTTGACATGCCAGTTAACATTTACAACACTGTTCTGCTTAAAATATGAATACAAGTGAATATGCAAATTCACTCTTTGCCAGAAGGTGGCGCTTGTGGAGCAGCAGAATTATAGACGTTAATTATAGCCTTAAACACTACATTATTACAGGCATTATACTGAGGCAATATGGAAAAAAAAGCCATCAAAGGTATGATTTACAGGTATGATTTAAACACCATAAATTACACAAAATATTAATTATTTATCATTATTAGATCGAAAGTTAGTTTCTCAGTTTCTTTGGAAAAGGCTGTGAATGTGAACAGATGGAGGACGGTAAAATATTACGAGTTTGTGTTTTAGTCTGTGGCTGGGCGTTGTCTGGATGTAAGCATGCATGTGTTTTCCCCGTGAGACAGCATGAAAAGTGTGGTGACAGGGTGAGGTCACCAGAGACGGGAAGCTAATGCAAACAAACACTCCTACACTTAACCAAACCCCAGAGGACATTACTGTAGGTCTTATTACTCTGTTCCTTTCATTATAACTAGACAAGAATATAGATACATTGAATGACTCTCAGGCCTAAAGCTTGGAGCTGCACACATTTCAGTTGGACACTTACAATTACATACGTTGTAGCTCCCTTGCCGCACACACTAAACGTTCAACATTTATGGACCTGGATAGCTACTATTAATTTCTATTAGGCCATTGCAGCCATTTTGAGACTACTGACAGTAATAAGTGGTCTCAAATGGCAGTGTGCTTCTCTGAAAGAGTGATGGGAGACTCCTTGTACTAAATACTGTACACTGTTTACCTAAAAAAAAAAAAAGTGTTTACCTAAAATGCTATAATGGCAACAACAACAACATTATTATTATTATTTTATAATTAGTATTACAATATTATAAAATGTATTCATATTTTGAATTAGTGTTTTTATAATTTTCATGCTTAATTTTATGTTTTTAAAGCTTTTATCATGTGCTTTTGTCATTTTAATGTGTTTTTTTGTCAGTTTTAGTTAGCAATTTTTTTAAAAACATGAACATTTATTTTCATTTTTCAATCTTCGTTTTTCATCTATTTATATTTTGTATTTTCAGTATTCCACTTAACTAATTGACTTTAAATAGTTTTAGTTAACAATAACAACACATCATGATGATGATGATTATTATTACTAATTATTATTATTATTATTAGAAATCTGACTCTCGCTCACATACACACACTAGACACTCAGTGGAGTGCACTGAATATGGGGCTTGAACTGTGGATCTAAGGATCCACAATCATGAAACAATGACATCCAACAGAGCTTGAATGGCCTGTAGCAGTGTATTCTGGGATACTCTTGGTGGGACAGGCACCTCACTAACCAGGCAGTTGGATATGCTAGGGATCAGGAGGTATAGGGGCTGGTGGGTAGAGGCGGGTCAGGGACGAAGCGAGGGCAGCAGGCATGGAGAGGAGATGAAAGACGGTTGGAATCTGTACGGACAGCTGAAGTAAAAGAGGGCTTAGTGTCACTCAAGATGCCAACAACAACAAAAAGAGGGTCTGGACAACTAGAGCTGAAATTATGGCCATCTAGTTAGTTGGCTAATTTTTTCCCCCTCTGAATGCGAAGAAAGTGCAGCATTACGTTTACAATTTTTTTTTGTAAAAAACATTTAAATACACAAAGCAAAGCAATGACATGCCTGTGCACTCATAAAATCGAGAGCCTATTGTACAAAAGTTAAATGAAAGTTAATTGTTTCTAACACAATAAAGAGTATTCTGCCATTTACTTGCAGTCACTGCGAATTCATTTGTGTCAGAATAAGAAAATATTACTGGCATCTCATCATGCCATATTGCCTGTGGGATGTGTTCTCCCACACAGACAGACAGACAGACAGACAGACAGACAGGTCAGATTATTCTGACATGTGAGGAGTGCTTGATGACTGCTCAAATCATTATTTATTTTTGTTGGTTATTTTGTCTCAGTTAGCTTCTCAACCTTTGTTTTTAGTTTTATTTTTGTTATAGTTTGTTTACTTTGTTTCAATTAATTTCATTTTACTCTGTTTTTAAACCAACAGTCTGATAACCCTGACAGAAGAAATGGAGAACAGGGCCTTAAGTTGATTTATTAATGATTGTATCCATGTTAAACACATACTGTATCTATAATCTGTATTACACTCCCTCTCGGATTTAGTTAAACTGACTAGCACAATTCCTCAATGCCCACTGTGTTTCACTCCAGAGAGTTCATTTCCACAATCATTATGTTGGACTGGGCCTGCTCACATACCTCCATCAGATTCCACTTCATTGGGTAATTTATGACCTGCCCACATGGATTCACTTGCTCCCAGCTGCCCATCACTGTCTGCGGCTGTCCCAGTGAGGAACAGAGCTTCCACTCACTTTATTCCACTCACTAAAATCAGCTCTTTTTCTCTGTCAGATCTCACATACTGCTGTGAAATCATTGTGCTCTCTCTGTCTCTCTCTCTCTATATATATATTTTCCAAGACACGTGAAGAAATACCATACAAGAAGACCAAAATTTAAACGACTATTTATTGCTAATCTTCCCCTCTGCTGAAGCTCTGAAATAAACTAAAGTCGCATGGATCAAACATCTGTCATATTATATTTAAGAGCAGTGGAGGGGAAGATTTTTAGTCATTAACAAACATTGGTCTGTTGATCTTCATCCTATTATCTCCTGGAAGAAAGAAAATAATACTGGCCTGGAACAACATGAAGGTGAGTACAAGATGACAAAATGTAATTTTTTTGGTGAACAACTGCCTTAAGAATGACTAGCCATTTCAAAATGGTAGCAAAATGGAAAACGTTTCAGTTTCAGTAGGAGCTCACAACAGACATTTACCGTCGTAAAGGTGAGGAGAACTACTGTATAATTACAAGGCTATGGAAACTATGATCTAAGAGCAGCTCATCATGTCCCCATGAAAGGGCTCAAGGATAAACAGGTTCAACCTTTAAGCAAGATACATGGGGACAAACTCTGCTGATCACCCTTTTAAAGCCAAGATGAGGGATGAGAGACTCCTTAAGAATTCATCAAGGCAGTCTCTCCCCAATGACACGTGGCCATAAATGTTTGCTGCAGAGAGCACTCCAGACTGCTTCGTCTGGGTGAAGGTCACTCACATGGAAATGTCAAATGTCTCTTCATTGGCATGCCTGAGACAATAAGCAGAGATGAGCACAAATACATCAAAAAGTATATTGTTACAAATTACAAATACTTGCTCATCAAATGTATTTAATTTAAAATACAAAATACTTGTGTGAGAAATATATTTAATTAAAATGGAAGTAATTTGTAATTTGAAAATACAAACAATATCATTTGAAGTGCAAGGGACACTGCCATTACATTTAGTAATACTGGAGTTAGATACACATATAAAAGAAAGAGAAGTGCTTTCCCCTCTTTGAACAACTTATAAACAACATATGCTTTAACCCTAACACTAGACTTTATCGTTTATGTTCCTTTATCGTTTCTTTATCAGCGTGTCAAAAATTAAGCAGTCCTGCAAAACTGTATTGTCATACCACCTAGTCCTACTCAAGAGGATGCTTCAAGCTATTTCACTGTCAACAGTAAAGATTAACTCCTAAAAATGCTGATATTTAGCTGTTAAAGGGCTCTATATAGAATTCAGAAACCCTTGTTATTAGCGACACCGATGGTCGTTAAGTGAGCTATGGCCAGCAATTTATTGCTCATGCTCTTGCGCACACTCCATAGTAATGCGAGCGAGTGATGGCCAATGTGATTCACTGACATCATGTCAACAGATGAGGTTCATTAAAATTACACTGTTATGAAAGTTTCCCTTGGATTTTCCCAGTGAAACTGCCCTGAGTCCTTCACATAAAAAATTAGCCTACAGGCTCTCATTTTTAAAGTTTCATTACATGCTGTTCACACATTGGCAATAAGAAGCGATTTATACCTGAAAATTCTTTCATAAAGCCCCTTAAAAAATTTAATTTTGTCCATTGAAACAAGTAGCTAACTTTAGCTAGCAAGCTAATGTCACTTCTCAGCTAGCAAGCAAAGTTGTAGAGCAGCACAGCTTTTCCTTCTGTCCTGTAATAACATTCAGTGAGCAACACCTGATAGTATATATTTTAGTACATACTTAGACAGTTTGCACTGAGCACCAAAACAGCTTCTTTCATTGTTTTTTTTTTAGTTGGAAGATGGAACCATGGGTGAATTAAAGGGATAGTTCACCCAAAAATGGAAATTCTGTCATTAATTACTCACCCTCATGTTGTATTTTATACCTGTAAAGACTTTCGTTCCTCTTCTTAACAAAAATTAAGATATTTTTGATGAAATCTGAGAGCTTTCTGTTCCTCCATATGCAGCAACGCAACTTACACATTCAAAGCCCAGAACGGTAGGAAAGACATTGTTAAAGGGGTCATATGACGTTGCTAAAAAGAACATTATTTGGTAACGCTTTAGATTACAACCCTCAATGTACTGCCTAAGTAAACAGAATTTACAGCGTAACTTTTTTGTAATTACAGTGTACCTATTCAGTACCTCCGTGTAGGTATAAGGTAACAATATGCGAAGTTTGGGAATAAAGGAGTAATAATTATTTCTACTGTAAGTATTTATAAACTAAGGGTACCTATTCTAATATTACGGGGTATGTATGACCTAACAATCTTATATTTGCAAGCGATTAAGCAACCAAAACAGCTTCTTTCATTGTTTTTTTTTTAGTTGGAAGATGGAACCATGGGTGAATTAAAGGGATAGTTCACCCAAAAATGGAAATTCTGTCATTAATTACTCACCCTCATGTTGTATTTTATACCTGTAAAGACTTTCGTTCCTCTTCTTAACAAAAATTAAGATATTTTTGATGAAATCTGAGAGCTTTCTGTTCCTCCATAGGCAGCAACGCAACTTACACATTCAAAGCCCAGAACGGTAGGAAAGACATTGTTAAAGGGGTCATATGACGTTGCTAAAAAGAACATTATTTGGTAACGCTTTAGATTACAACCCTCAATGTACTGCCGAATGCTTTGTTTGCACAAAAAATATAATTGACAACTTTATGAAAATATTGATCTGCATTGTGCGTTCATGAGAGCATCCCAATGCATTTGTGTTGTGTTCACGTGATTGAAGACTTGTGCGTCAACACAACGCACATGAGTGAGTGTTCACTAGAGTTTCCACGACACGTGTTTGGATAATATTTTCGTAAATAAAGTGGTAAATTATGTTTTTTTGCGTAAACAAAGCACTCACGTCGCTTCATAAAACTGGATTACTTAATAATGTACTTAATGACATGGATTACTTGATGTCTTTCCTACCGTTCTAGACCCTGAATGTGTAAGTTGCATGGCTGACTGTAGAGGGACAGAAAGCTCTCGGATTTCATCAAAAATATCTTCATTTATGTTCCGAAGATGAACGAAGGTCTTACAGGAGTGGAACAACACGAGGGTGAGTAATTAATAACAGAATTTTCATTTTTAGGTGAAATATCCCTTTAAGACTCCGCCTATGGATCCAACAGGATGTCATATGATTCAAAATGACCTACTTGATTAAGTATTTTATTTATTTTTAAGTATTTTATTTAATTTTAGTATTTCAAATACAAAATACTGTCTCTCAAATTATTTAATTACAAATTACATTTTATTTTTTTTGTCCGGCAAAATACAAATGATAAAATACTCAAAAGTAATTAAATATGTATTTTAAATACATTTATTTAAAATACTGCCCATCTCTGACAAAAAGAACGCTGTGCCGCTATAGCTCCACTTCATCAACGCCATTTAACAGCAATGACACTAATGAGCAGTCATTTACTCCTTATTAAAGGTTTTATACCTGTGTCATGTTAATAACTTCTAACAGGCAGATAATGGAACACTTCTAGATGGTGAAGGAGAGGTAACGCAAGTGTATTTTAATTGATTTTTGTTGATATTTAGGAGTGTGTGGGTAAACACATGATTTCAGCTGATTGCCAAGATCAATGTGACTTATGGTGCTGTGCATATTAAACCCAGTGTAGGAGTGCGATATTTTTGTGTTATTCATTAAAGAAGGTCAGAGGTGGGCTTACCATTCTGAACATCTAAAATGTGGTGTTTGTCTAGGGTCCATCCTCCCATGTTCGAGGCGTCGAGTTCATAACCTTGGAGGATGGCTGTTCTTTTCTCCCACAAGATCAGATCCAAACAGGACTCATACTCAAATCCCACAGACACTGTAGAGAGACAGATTGGTGTTATTCGTGTATGCAAATACAAGTCTTGAGAACTGCTTGAGAAAGTAATCAATACAGACTAAGTCTAAACCCCACATTAAGTGGCATGCAGATAAATCATCATATAAACATTGGGCTGATAAACCACACTCATTCCCAGGGCCTAATCAGATGTCCTACACAATATCAAGTCATCTTTACTGCAGCCTGCCTGAACACTGCAGTGTCTCTATCATAACTTTGGTAAATCTCATAACAGATCTGCGCTTCACCAGGTGCAAATCGTTTTAAATTTATAACTGTTTTCAGCCGATCACATTAAGAAAGCGACCTTATGTCCCCCAGAGAGAATCAATAAGCGCACTGCTATTTGTTGGGCAAAAAAATTACCTGCTTAATGCAATTGGCAAAGCAAAGCCTGATGAGAAGGTGAAAGCCAATCAATACTCGTGAGACCTAGCTAAACTATTTACAATTTTACACAGTTCACTTTGTAAAGGCAGAATGCATTCCTGACTTGGTGAAAAATCATGTCTTTTGTGGTTCAACATCTTGTGAGTTTGTTTATGTAAGGCACTGAAAAGCATGTCTAGTTTAGTCTGGCCTACTGCCTGCCACATCATCAGCTGAAAATAAACTGAGGCACTGTCATCAGCAGCAGGCCGTCTTTCTCAATACTTAAGTGAAAAACAAAGCCACAGATTCGCCTTGACCTTCCTCAAAACAGAACGAAGCATGTTGTTCTCTGTGGTTTTGCTGATGGGTAATCATACAAGCTACAAAATACAGTCAGCATAAAAAATGCCACAGTGAAAAAATCTTTCAGAGGAAAAAAATTGCTTCCTTTGCTATTGTTGGCCTTAATCATCTGCTTTGTTTTACATTTACAGCTCCTATTTGCATAGGTATATTTAAGGAGACATCCCATAATGCAACAACTGTCATTGTGGCACGGGCCATTAAGCACATCTACATTCTTGCATGTAACAAATTCAGGCTTTCTACAGAGGGTAATTATATTATTCCTCTACTCTGTGCATCTAGAAAAACAGTATGTGATAGTGAGGTTGTTGTTTACAAGCTCAACAACACTTGCTGATTTAATATTAAATATTAGTAAAGATGTAAAAAAATGCTGTTAATTGTGAGGCAGTTTTGAAAAAAATTTGAGTTTTCAGCAAAGGTGTGATGCTACATCAATTTACACTCAATTAACAGAATCTTACAAAAAATATAACTGGATTAAAGTGAAAAAGTTTTCACATTTAATTGTGCTTTCAATATAGAAAAGTAAAAAAAAAAAAAATCTCTGATCTCTGCGTGTTTACTCACCCACAGCCTCTGATAGGCCATAAACTCTTTGGTTGTATGCATCTGTTTTATCCCAGATGAAGGTGTAGGACAGGTTGGGTTCTGCAGGGAACCACTTCTGAAAGAGACGTCCCACCACTGCCACCATCAGATGCACCTTCATGAGGTTAAAGGGGATAGTGGCTTGGGTCATGGTCACCTTGAGCACTGGCCGGTAGCCAGACGCCCGCGAACTCAGATACATAAGGTTCAGGTCGCTACCCGGAATCGCCGTCTCCTCCTGAAGAACCTGCACATCAAAGAAAGAAAGAGGTGAAGATAAATGAAGATGGGGGAGAGAAGGAGTGACTCGGGGGCATCTGGAAGAGGCATTAGAGCTGAGAATGAGGCCTCCAATTTTTCTCTCTGCAGGATTAAATCACATCTGTGCCTGTGTTTGCTCTGACCACAATTTACTTGACATCTTGGATCTAATGAGGGAGATTTTCACGGGCGGAACATGCTTATGTTTGCATCACTGTCGGAGGCTATTACTGTACCACATTCGACATGCTCGACCACGAGAAATAGTCAACAGACAGAGCAGTGTGGGCCACTACTTGCAGTAGAAGAGTTCAAACTGGATTGATTTTAGACTTTGAAACAGCTGGCCTATCGTGCCGGATGAAACACAAGCGTGCAGTTAGAGGCATTTAAAGGTGCTCCTGGTGAGGAGTCACCCAAGTTCAGAGCATTAGTGCTGATTTCTCTCCCTCTTTGAGATGCACAAAAGGAGCACAGGAGATGAGGAGCAGCTTGGATCAACAGAGCGATTCTGCATCACAGCTTTCTCCTCAAGTGCTTAATGAAAAGCCAGTCAAGCCACTGAGGAAAGACAGTAATCCCCCTGTCTTCCAGCTCATGGCATTGTCAAGTGTCCTACTGGGAGGGGACATTTACTTTTCTCTAACACAGAGGACAAAGGGAGCCAGAGGGAATTTCTTTTCTTCTCATTTTTTGGTTTGGACGCCGCTGCACTTTTCTAGGGATCAGTAGAGGGGGCCAGATGGCTTTGGGAGAACCTTTGATATGCATTCTCTGGCTGCGACAACAAAAAACCCAGGCAAACAGGAAACTAATGGTAAGTGGGCGATAAAATAAAAGGACAGCAAGTTAAGACAAAGTTTGGTGGTTTTAACTGCCATTTGTACACACACACACACACACACACACACACAGGTTTGTTTTTGGGCAGACAGACATGACTGTAGCATTATGCTCTCAATTTGAAGGGCCAACGTGGCCACCCTAACACTAGCTGATGCCATCCACATGTGTTTGTGCATACCCCATGCTCGTAGCCTTTCTTAAGAGCGTCTATAAGCCACAGTGCATTCATGCTATGCACCGGCCTCCCCTCTGTGAACTTTGATTACGGAGTCTGAGCTAACAACATGCTTTACTCCGCCTGCTATAAGCTCTTAATAAATGGCACCGCATGCGCTGCCGTGTCTCTACGTGTGCAGCCGTGTTATTCTTAGCCACGGGGGCAAGGGCCATAAGTGCGCATGGCTGCATTAAAGCAAAATATTTTCTCATTTGCCAAATGAAAGGGAAGATGAAAAAGGCTTTGAAAGTTCATTTGATACAGCCCATTAAATGCACAGTAATAAAGACCAGATTGAGTTTTATCATCAAGCATTTTTTTCATGGTAAGAAAGGAAGCTAGTGTTTCTGCGAAAAGCCAAAAAGCAGCCGAATCAATGCACTCTCATTACATTTAGAGGTGTTATGCTTTATAGGACATAGAATATATGAAGCATATATTGAAGCAAAAACACAAAGCATGATGGGAAATCATATGTACCTTTCATTCACTAAATGTCTCATCTGATTTTCCACTGTCTCATGGAGGTTTTCTCTGGACGTGAAAATGTGCCGTTCTCCTCCAGCCAAATACAATTTTTTCCAGGCCTGCACGACGGCCAAGTGGAAGCAATATGCCTGCCCGTTCGGTGTCACGGCCGCTAAGCGTTACGAGTGCTGGATGAGGGGGGCTGAAGGATGTCTGTTTGCCATTTGTGTGTGACGCTCTGGTTAAAAAAAGACCTTGGAGGCCATTACAGCTGAGGTCCAAAAGCCCCATATTAAATGCTAACTTGGTTGGGTCTGATTACCCCTGTTTAGAGTTCCTCTCAAAGCAGGCTGTAATTCAAATCAGGGCCCATCTACTTTGATGAGTGGGGTTCCACAGAGGGGACAGACGCCCCTGTTGGGACCGAGGAGAAACATGGGAAGAGGAATGTGGCCTGTTACATATGCTGCCGACAATAAGGAAACAATTTTTTCTTCTTTATGTCTTGGAGCAAACTCGTAAGACAGCATATGTGTTGGCCCTGAGTGCTCGCATTACAGGGGATGTTCCCCCCGCCACATGCCACAGAACGATAAGAATGGAAAGGCCGAGTTATAGAGGAACGGATCAAATGCACATCTGGACACAAGGTAGGTAGGGTGGAAGAGAAAATACAGACAGGATAGAGCCAAGTTTTGTGAATCTCTAAATAAACAACAGCACTCACTTCACATGGCACAGAAACACGTGACTGAGGAATTCAATATCGACTTTTATTTTGCCTTTCTTTTTATCATAACAGTTAGCTTTAAAGGATCAGTTCACACAAAAATTAAAATTCTGTCTTTTTCAAAAGCCATATGAAAGTCATTATTCCTCATCAGTTGTTAACTGCATTAGTGAATCATTCATTTGATTAATAAAAAAAAGAAAGATTGACTCATTTACAAATTAAACACACCTAATTCTCATTCATTTTCATTATATTTAAAAGAGTGGCCAGGATTTTTTTTAATATACCTTTTGTGTTTCACAAATAAAGAAAGTCACATGGGTTTTGAACAACAAGGTGGTGAGAATAATAGAAGAATTTTCATTTTTGAGTGAACTATTCCTTTAAGACCTTAAAACTTGTTTTGTTCAAGCATGCTTTTATATTCATCTCCCCAAAGACCTGGTGATTTATTTGCTCTGATGTGGGTCCAGTTTTCCTTTTTTACAGACAGGCAGCAAGAGGCTTGAGTCATTTTAACAGATTATGTAGGGGATAGCGCATGCGGATTTGCACAATACAAGGAACAAAAGGAGGGTGTGCAAAAGGATATAAAATTCTGACCAATATCTCCACAATATGTGGGGTTGCTCTGAAGGCTGTAGTGATTTCTAGCTCTTCCCAGTGCCACACTAAGATTCAAAACACTTTTTCCTCTGAGTACTGCATGCTGGGTACAGGTTGAGGGAAACGTTTTTAGCACCATCACTGTTCTCAAAGGCTCCTTCTTTTGTGACTGACTGAACAGTGTGCAGAGCACGTCTAGACTCATTGCATACTCATTCATATCATATGGCTGCTGCTATATGATACCCTCTTCTCTGCATGTAAATAAATGACCATTCAGTATCCAGCTGACCTATTGAAAACAATGTTCCATTTACAATGGTGAATTGGCACTTTGGTGGGAAGGAAAAATCTGGATTGTTTTAGTTTTTGGGGTCTGCATCACTCACATTGTGGCTAGTAAGGAGTCCAACCGAGCCTTACCTGTGTCTCTGGAATGATGGGGCCGTTTTCGGGTGAGGATCGGAAGAAGGTGGAGAGTGGTGTGGCCACAATGAGAGGGCTGGGTCGAATGAAGCCACTCAGGTCACAGCTGGGGATGTCGTTTTCCTCTTTCTTCATTACCAGCATGTCCATTACGTAGAAGACATTCCACGGGATCCATACTGTACGGAATTGCGTCAGAAACGGTGCCCGCTCGAAGCTCAGCGTCAGTGATGCTCCGCCATTGGCCAGAATGTCATACCTTCAAAAATGAAACAGGAGTGTACTTATAAATTCCAGTATTTACTTTGTACAAAAGTTAACTGAATTTGATATACACATATAAAAAATCTCAGGACTGTCATACTCTCTTCATTAGGTATGCATAATATGCAGGTAATGTACTGCGGAGGTGAAAAGTGAGTAACTGAGATGAATTAGACATGAGAGCCGATGGCTAGACCTGGTTTAATTGTCTCTTGCTTTAACCTTCCTGATCCCAGTGCAGGTCTCCTCTGAGCCAAGTGTTTCTAAGAAGGCCCTTTCCTTCCTGACACAGGGCCTTGCCACGGTGAAAAATGCATGATAATGTGGCTGAGCCTTTTTATAATTGCGTTTGTGTAAAAGCCAAAACTCTCCCTCGACTCTCTCTCTCTCACTGTTGCCATTAAAGATTTATTAGAAAGGAAATGAGTCAGGAACTGCGTGTACTGTCCTATATTCTGATATTTTGCAAAGGCTGCAGGGGGGAAAAGCAAGATAGGGCAGAAAATATGCATGTAGAAGTGTAAGAATTCGCTCACGCATGCGCAAACATACACACACACACACAGAGTATCTAAGCAGCTCTGAAAGAGAGGCTACTGATGATTGGTCTCTAACAGCTGCGTAGCTGGTACTCTGATTCCCTGTTGGAGTAAGTGGATGTGGAAGAGGTGTGGGCATGATTATCCACTACCATTTTACAGTCTGCCCCACTGTGGTGTTCAAGTGCTGCAACAGCTGGCTGAGTGGGCTAATCTCGGACACACTCTCCCTATCTATAGCCTGCCCCTTGCACTCTCTCTCTTTCAGTCTGGGTCTCCTCCCTCCAGTCCAACCTCTTCTCTCATCACATTTTCTATTAAACATATCTCTTTGGCATATATATGATAAAATAAATATATAGAGAAATACAAAATTACAATAAAAATGACAAAAGCACATTAAAAATGACTAAAAATTAAACTAAATAAAAAAAGAATATAAATAACATTAAAATAATACTGGTTTTTCAATGAAAAAGTACTACTATAAAAGCAGTCTTGTGAGCTGCATTTAAAATCTTCTGAAGCTATCATAGATTTTTGTGATAAACAGAATCGAAATTTAGGTCTGCACTAAAAATGTAAAGCTCAAATCACATATGGCACCTTTAGATGTGTTGCATCAGGTCTGACATCAGTGACAGCTTTTGTGCGCCACAGAAGAAAGTAAGTCATACTGGTTAGGACCGACATGTGGGTGAGCTAATAATGACAGAATTTTCATTTTTCATTCAACTATTGTTTAAAGACTTGACCTGACCCCGTTCAGTCCACCAACTGCACATAAAATGTCTTTTCAGTAATTCTATCTTTAATTACACTGAATTCAATTCAAATTTGTTCAATTCAATTGCAAACCTTATTTCATTTCCTTTCTGCTTAATTTCTGCCTTTTAGCCATTCAGCACTGACACATGACAGTACATGATGGGCATGTCACAGTCCCCTCTCCTTGAACAAAGATGTCTGCTTAAAGAGCTTTTGGTTGCAGTCCTGAGGCCTTCGTGATTGCGGTGCTGCTGCTCCTTAATAATACTGGGATTGGTTTAACTGTATGGGAGAGTGTGGCCCATTGGCTGATTGATTCCACTCTTGTAAATCCAATGCATTTTAAACAGGCTGTTTGCTAAAGCACTGCTTCCTGAAGCAATGTCTGACATTTTCATGAGATGATCTTGGTAGATAAGACAGCACGCTATAAAACACATGCATGCATGCACACACACACACACACACACACAAATTGTTGTGGAGCCATAAGAAGTTGTGTATTCAATCAAAGTTTTCACACATTTATGTATGTTTTATGCACAAGTACTAAACATAACTAAACAGATGGTTTTGGTGACATCTGTACTCTGTGCTATATTATGACATCCGGTCATTCAAGGACAGAAACACTATGGAAGTGTGTATAGGATGTGTGTCTGCTTATGTTTTCAACCTACATGCCATCCTGCCTTGTGATGGTGAATCCGTGGTCTGGGTAGTGCACAAAGGACACGTTGACTCCAATCAGGGGTGTACCATCTGCAGTGAGCACCTGCCCTCTGATAATGGACACCAGGCTGCAAAACAAACACACATGGTCGGTAAGAAAACCCCCCCACACACTATTAATATGATTTACAGCATGATTGAACATGGATTCCCTAAGCTTTCACTGCAGTGTTAAAATGTCTAACCCACTGTAAATAACTAGAAAGCACACAAAGTCTGTCTCTCTCTCGCTCGCTCTCTCACACACACACTCCATGCTTATTTATGTGACTCTTGTCTCCCCGTCTCTATAGGCAGTCATAATTCAGTCCCCTAAAGGCTCCAGTGGGATTCTTATGTCCTTAATTCCCAAGGCAGATTTTCCTTCGAGGAGCTTCATAAGGATCGATGTGGGCAAAGCTTATGTTTGAAGAACTGTAACTTTCCCACAGGGGAATAAATAGCTAAAATACGTAGGAATCCTGCATTGTCAATTACTTTTTTTGAATAAGCGGTTGTCTTTCAAATCCTTTAAAAAAAAAAAAAAAAAGATACCTTTTAACATATATATATATTTTTTACTTAAACTGTAGAACTTTTGAACTGTAAGCGAAAGGCATGACTGAATGACCAAAGCGCACATGTATACAGAAATTCTTAAAAATATAATATTTTAATTTAACTTTTTTTTTTCTGAGCAAATATTGATACATTTGATCAAATTCAAATTCAAATGTATTTGTATAGCGCTTTTCACAATACACATTGTTTCAAAGCAGTTTTACAGAAAATGCACGTGTCTACATTACAATTTAGAGTGATAATTAGAATTTAGAATTCAGAGTGATCAATTTCAATTCATTTAATATTAACTGGCATTTCTAATATAATTAAAATTTTTTAAAATCAACTTATAGTTCTAACAAAATAAGAAAACATCCAAGAGAATTACAGCCTGGGCAGAAATTGACTTCACTGCAGTGTTGAGGACACCTCACTCTACTTATTGGCTGATTTTCCAGGTCATTACTGCTTTTCTGGGGGCCTAATCAGCAGTGCAGCAGTGAATCAAAGTGTGGCGTCGTCCCTCACTTGGAGCTGGGATAAAGGAAGTGTGGAAATGACCCTAGGGTCACATGCACAGGTAAACATTCCATAAATAAGATGCCGTTCCTCATGATGTGACCATAACTCAGAAATCCCATTTGCTTTGTACGAGATAATAAAACAATAGTGTCCAGTGTTAGCTGCCACAGTCTGAGAGTCCTAAAAGCATGCTGTAATTCACACTCCTCAGCGCTGTATTTCTGTCTCTTTTGCCCTGAAAACCACACGTCACACTTGCTACTCGCTCTGCATGTTTACCACATGCTCTGAGGGCACCATGACTGCAAAACCAAGGTTAATATTGCTTACTCAAACTGCTATGAAGATGAAAGCATGAAGGAAAAAAACAATACTTTTGTTAACTAAGACAACAATAATGTGAGTGTGCAAAAATCCAAAAAATAAAACTACAAATGTGTACTATAATATGCTCAAAAACAATAGAAAAATTAAATGAAATACATAAATATGTACTCACTAATTAAAACTTAAATGAAAAAAAACAACAATGGAATAATCAAACAATAATTTTATATATTTCAAATACACAACCAATTACATCCAATTTTACAACATATTTTTTAAGATCATACACAGCCTATGACAGCTTCCCTTTCCTCTCTCTAAGAATAACCTTCATGATGTTGCCATCACAAGGATTATGGCTGGATCCAGGTGGACATCTACCAAGGTGCCCTAGGTTATTCACTTCACTCTTAAAGGGTTCACACAGATGTGCTTTTCTCTGCTACTCCGGACCGCTGCCCCTCTCAATACTCTAGTTGTTTTCAATCCAAACCTCGCTGCTTAAAACACCGTCCATTTTGTCAACATGCACCATGCAGAAGCTTAATCTGCTTAAAAGGCCCCTTAGTGCTCGGAAGCATGTAGCAAAATGAGCCAGGCGTTCAGGTGAACGGATGGCTAAAGATGACATAGAAGAAACATCTGGAGAGAGGCTGCTGGGATGGGTATATGACATATACTTAATTCCGGAAAATTGAGGAGCTGGCACTTTTGCTCCAGTGGCATGTTGTTTTACAATGCTTATGCTGCGAATCAATAGGTAGTTACCCTGAGGAAACACACAAACAGCAACTGTTTCTTAGCTGGATTTTCTTTGAAACCTGTTTGACCCAGAAGGCAGAATGTGGGGATATATATAACCGGATTCACAATATCGGTCTTTCTTCAGTCAGACAAAATATATATCTGTGCTGTGTCCTTTTATCACCATTTGTCGTTTTAAAACAAAAAACAGTCCTGGATAAAAACCTACAATTTGAACTGAACTACAGTGAATACAAAAACCAGAGACTGTAATGTTTACTTAAACATTTGTATTATTTAGCGAGCGATTATTCTATTTTATCATGAGCTGGGAGGATGAGGGAGCCTGGTACACATGGTTTGTGTTACATACGATGACTGCCAAACAAACTCTCCAGCCAAAATGACCGATATTCAGCACAGATGTGCCCCGCGTGGGTTTGTGCATTTATTTTTAAATCACATTAGTCTACACCTCCCTTTATCAGATCAGTCTTTATCTTGCCACAGAGGTATTTAAAGGTTTAATGTCCTCACATATGGGGCAACGGCTTTGGGCCTATTAAACTCTTTGTTGTAGCTAATCGTGTTATCTGTTATGACAATTTTTGAGAGTAATCAAGCTAACTTCAATGTTATTTCCATCTTAACAGAACATGTGCATTGAGTTATGCATAGGAGGCAGGGGAAGAGATAAACAAACTGATCGTTATTGCATTATTATCACGTATCAGTCAAATTGAAACGTGACTGTGAGCATTTGTGGTGTGATCAGTCAGCCTGCTTTGTGTTTTTAATTCCTGGTTTCCATAGATATTAGCTTACACACCCACTGAATATTAGTCAGACACAATAAAAAGGAAATTGCATTAAAAGCGCAAAAAAGCAAGGAAGGACTTGAATTAGCAACAGCCGCTTAATTGACAGAGCAAAAGGAACAAGCAAGGTAAAACGAAGCCATGAAGGCAGCTGACCATGACAACTAAGAAATGATTATATCCATTCAAGCAAAGAGAGAGAAGATGCTTCGGACAAACCCACGCTCTGGAGGTGACGACATAATTAATAGCACTGCTTATTCAAGCGGGTTATTATCGGATCTAACATCTCTTTCCAATAACTTTTATGGTGGTCTCACATACACAATGCAAATCGAGGCGCATAATTTGTAAATTACACTTTAATGCAACCTCAGAAAATCTTTCTCTCTGTAACCCGGGTCACACAGTTCTTAGGAGGTTTTGTCAGCACATCTGTTTCCATGGCAACTGTATGAAGTCTTTAAGAGGGCTGTTAGGAGCAATTGTTGGGGGTCTCTGGAAAGCAGAAACTAAAGGATTATAACAAAACGAGACTATTCTATATGCTTATCATATGACACCAGGTCAGCCAATCAATTGTAGTTAATGAAATAATTAGACATGGGCAATCCATAAAATTTACATCACAAGCTGTCATAATTATTATAATTTTTTTTAAGTTTCAGCTAGGCCAGTCGGGTCAGTAGATCAGATCAGTACTTGCTGTTCCAATGCCAATGTTTAAACGTTAAGTTCTATGCTGAAAAAGAACCCCCCCCACCAAAAACAAACTCCATGACAGCAATAAAATCCCACTTTTGCTGGAAATGATATGGCATATGCTGTGAACCATGACTGATTTGTTTATAATCTTCTATCGTAACTGATCTAAGTGAAAACTATCACAATGATTCTTGCAATCTGTCATCCACATGGATTACTTCATTGACTTTTTGAACTCTGCACAATAATATTCAATACATCACACAAAAACCCAGTGGACTGGTATAAAACACGTTTACATGGTCAATGTAAGTTGTAGTTCATCACATGCCTGATAAAACCTGGGCCTCTGGGGCATTCTTATTGTTAAGCACTGATAGACTCCTCGCTATTTAAGGTTTAATTTGCTCACTGCAGCAAATACTGCACATATCCCTACCTTCTGTTAAAGGGGTTGTCTCCGTTAATAACATGCGTGCTCTCTGGGCCAATGAGGAAGCTGATTTGCTGATAGAATGACTGGGCGGCTTGCTGTGGGCTTGCGGGTTGGTTCTGGCCGATGATGTCGATGGGGTCAGGAGAGCCACGGCAGAAGGGTTGAGTCTGACACGAGCTCTGCAGGCAACAGTCCGGATCCATACAGTCCACCAGGCCATCTGCACACAATGCATATTAAAATATGAGGTGCTATGTGTTAAAGAGTCTTATAGCATATCCTATGTCCTGTCTTACAGATCCTGTCACATTGCTTGTAGTGTGAGAGAAGTGAAACGTGTTTGCGTCTATGCTTCATATACTATCCACCCATTTGTTCCCTCACCTTTAGGGTCAAAGACATGACTGCAATATCCTCTCTAGCTTCTTTCACATTGTCAAGACTCTCTCTCTCGCCTCTATCAGTAAACACCTGGTGAATGCTTTGTGTGGAAATGCGGTCTGATCTCCCGCAGGTAAGTGCCATAAACCTCTGCCATCCGTCTCAGCTAGTTTATATAAAGCACCGTGTACATCTGGCACACCATCACAGGGGAGTTGTAAAAGAACACATGTGTAAACACACACACACACACACACACACACATGCAAACACATGCTTTTGTTGCGCTAATCAGTATGAGACCAATTCTTTTTTTTTACTGCACCCTGAGCTGACACTGCTCTGGTGAGATCGAGACTGAAAGTGTCTGACTGTTTGTTTTGTCTTCCGAGTGTCCCAGCACCCCCTGCCAAAAGCACCATGCAACTTCATGTGAGATCTGGACCTCTCGTAACTCTCACACTGCTTTAAATCCGGTCCGCTATGGCCAAAGTCAACACACACATGAAAAAATATCTCCAGAGAGAGCAGAATCTGTTAACATATCTTGCTCAGGTCACACAAAACAGAGGTCACGTAATGGGATCTTTGGACATGTATATGTATTTAAGGAGAAATGTATTTATTTTTTACGTTTGTTTATATAAAGACCTTCATGTTCTCATCTTTTTATGGCACTTCTTTGTAATGGCTAGTTAAAGGAAGCCAAATTCAAAGAAATCTGCAATACCTGGCACGATTACTGTACGACTGAGAATATATCATAACCTCACTGTATATTTCCCTTTCCGCTTTGGAAAAACATCAAAGCCTCTTGTCAGGCTTCCAGAGGACTATAAATCCTTCAGATTTACGATGTTACAGACCACATTATCTCCAACTAGAAAAATAAACTCCTCAAATACTTTGGAATTGCGCTGTGTTTAAAGGTTCATGCATTCACCTCGGTGGAGAAGATTTTTAGCCATTTTTGTGTGGAGGAAACCTCATGCTGGTCCTCAAGCGTGCACGGAACCTCACATGTACCAAAAAGTTCTGTATCCAAACACACACGCCCTGAATGCAGGATCGGTGGAGAAGGATTTACAGCCGCTCGCCCCTTGAGCAGGCCTGCCACTTTTGTTAAATGTAAGCAAAGAGAGATGCTCTGTTATTTATAGAGTCGGTCACCCCTGATGTCTGTCAAGACAAGAATCGTAACCTCCAGAATCTAAGCTAACCTCTAGTTTTTAGATTTGCTTGTCTTTGGTCTTAAGGCCCCGATATACTTCAAACGAAGTTCGTTTTCGTTCTTCGTTTGGGGGCAAAAAGAAGTTTGAAAAGGCTGAGCGACGGTATACTGTTTCCGAACATTTGATTAATGTAAACATACATGTGTCGCGACGCTCCCGCGTATCCCCTAAACACAACAACGATGAAATGAAGAAGTGTAGGCAATCTAGGTGTGAGACGGACCCCAATGGTCAGAATATTATAGACAAAAGAATAATGATTAGCAGCAGTTCAGAGTCAAGTATCATGTTTGCAATACAAAAGAACCATTCCTTTCCCATAATCAGTCCTTTATGGGAAGTGTGAATGGCTCATAGTCTTAAAACTTTAGCATGTTGTGGAAAAAAATATTGGAGTCAGTTTGTTACTTTATTTAATTAGTGTTCATTTATTTTATTAAACTGGATAAATTGTTACACCTTTTTATATTTTATGTGGTGTCATGATTTACTTTTGATAAAAACAAAGGTTTATTATTGTATGTTCGTTTGGCATTTCATTTATTGTATACACTTTAAATTTGCTTATTGAAAGAACAACAGCAGCAGCAGCAGTATGGTGTAACATTCACTTGAAACACATGTATTTGGTACTTGCTACATTATATCTTTACTCTTTCCTTTCATTCTTTTCATGGCTTTGGAAAACTTGTCTCGGATGTTTCTCTACGTCGCTTTTTGCATAACTCTGGGTCGTCGACACCAAGCTTCGTTGCAATTTCTTTCTAGGAATTAAATCTTTGAATCTTTAAAGTCTCTCCGCGAGCGATCGTACAGGTGCGGATATATTTGTGCCAGCTCAGCTATTCGACACTCCAGTGTATTCATGTTGCTAGTGACTAGGAGATGTTGTTCTCCTGTCGGTCCTCCGTGGAATGATAAACGAACTGGGAAAAAAAAAACGCACGTCAAAGAAGGTGGAGTTTCAGAACACACCCACCGATTGCGTAACCGCCACGGACCAATGGCAGCTCAAAGGTGTTTACGAGCCAAAACGAACTCCCCCAGAAAGTTCGCTTTGGTCAGCTGTTTCGAACTGCAGAAATGACAGTCATATCAGTTCGTTCTTCGATTTCGTTTGAAGTATATCAGGGCCTTGAGGGTCATGTCTTAGTGTGCTATATTCTGATGGGCTGAAGGCTATGGGATACCACAGTGAAAAACAGAGCGACTCTTATAAATCAAAACATGCTTAACTTTTCTGTACCACTTGACTGTAAACAATGATTTTTCGAAGTTGTAAAAAAAAAAAAAGACAACAAGATTGGTCCATGTTTGGTGTGTTTAAAACCTGCCTAAAAACTTTATCATAACTTTTATTGAGGGAGAAGAAATTCCAATGTCAGTTGTTTCATAAACATATAAATATGCACATTCTCGACCTGATTATCATTGACACATATTTATCTGATGTTTACATAAACTTTTCCATATGTATATATGTGTGATGCATCCCATTTAAATTTTATAACGTTCATCCGTCCAAGTCACTGGTGACCTCACCTCCTTCATTGTCCTTGCCGTCTGCGCAGAGAGTCTCCATGGCAACGTCACAGCCGGCCCCTCTCCAGCCTGGTTGGCAGACACAATGCCAGCCATTCTGATCCAGCGTGCAGCGTCCATTACTGTTGCACAGACCTGGGCATCCCTCTGCAGAGACAGACAGAACCGTCATACACTAGTACGGACGTGTGTGTGTTCAAATGTGTTAGTCAAGTATGTGTATGTTTTTATATTTATGTGACCATATTCTCTGTGTCAGTTGTTCTGTTGTCATTAAAAATCATCATATGTGGCCACAGTGGGACACAATGTGTCTTCGACTTGTGAAACAGAAATGGTAATCTAAACAGATATACACTGAGATCGTCGTGAATGAAAGTAAGGGTTTAAAGGTGAATACAGACTGACGCTGGACTTCAAACAGGCCTAGTGAGATGCACAGAGGCTGTAGATTCACATGGATGTAACGGATGCTCTCTCGACACAACCAATCAATTTAAAAGGGATGGCATACATCTGTGAGGAAATCAAGGTGAGACCCAAAAGTGCAAATAACCGATTGAGGAATCCAAATGAGAACCCATAAAAAATTATTTAAAGAAAATTAATTAAAAAAAGAAAATTGAATTTAGAAGGCGAGATCAAAGGAAGGGATATAAGAGGGTGAAGGAATAATAAATCAGCAGAGGCATCCATGTGAAGCTACGGCACACAGAGAATCCCAGTGGCATAAAGTATAGGGTGGACGTCTGAGCTGGCGAGAGAGTGTGTGCTTCCAGCGCTATACTTTCTGCCCAGGTCACATTCCGCCGGACGGAATCAGAGGAAAGCAAGAGAGGCCAGGGGGAGGGAAGGGGAGGATTGTGGGAGAAGCTAGGCTAACAAACACCAGGGGTCAGGCTGCGGGATGCATGGAGACAGGACCCACAGGATTCCCAAACAAAACTCAAGGACCACAGGTGTGTTTGTGTGTAAGTGCATGTCAGTAATTGTGTGTGTGCGCGTTTATGTGAGTGTGTGTGGCTTGTTCAAGACAAACAATGATGAATTTGGCAGATATAAAGACAACAATAAATACAGCGAGGAGACTAGAACATTGACACGCTGACATCGTGCTTCAAGACAAAAAATTGAAGGAGGGAGAAAGAAAGAAAGCAAGAAAGAAATAGAAAGAAAGAAAGACAGAGACAGCAGAGTGATTGCTTGTGACAGTCTCCCTGGGGCTTTGGTATGCATTACCTTTAAATCCTATCCTCTCTCCTATTATGGGGCCGGGAGGGAGGAAAATTCGGGAAAGAAAATTAACAAAAAAAATCTGAGCACTTGAGTCCAAGTGAAGGACGATTCAGAACACAAAAACACAGAAGGGAAAGAGAGAGTAAGGAATAAAATGACCATAAAGCGGAGAAAAGGAAAGAGGAGCTTTGAGAAGGAGGAAGGCGAGATGTTGAAAGAAGAGTGGGAGCTGTTTCGACTTTGGCCGACTCCGTCTGGAGGATTGCCATGGCGTGTATATTGTGTTATTCAATGCATGAATAAATACCATACTAAGAAACACTACGTCCCATGTCTGTTTAGTATTGTATGAGTGAGAAAATGAAAGAAAAAGAAAAAGCAACATGGAATGTGATAAAACATGATAAAAACAAGCGAGAAACATGCTCTGAGCTAACATATTGAGGTTTGGAGAAAAAGTATCAAAGTAAGCCCGTAAGAGTTTAAGAAACATCTTAATGTTTAAAAAAAAAAAACCTTGTGAGAGTACTTGGCGGTCTGATGCACCATATGCCAGTTTGTGAGTCTGGAATCACACTTGGCTTAGCACTGATTTAGCCCTGTGAAATCATTTCCAAAAACACCTCAGTAACAGTAAACAAGAATCTGCTAGTATCTCTTCTCTTGATCTCAATTTACACTGCCAGCTCGTAGTTCATTATAAAATAAACATGGCTGATCGTCATTTGCGTGCAGGTTTCGTGGAGCTCTATTGTTTTAAAAATGAACTCGAGTACGATTCTGGGACATGGAGGAGATGCTAAACTGCAGATGTGGAGCTGTGGTGATTTAGTTTAGGCGGGGGGATGGTTCTGCAGAAGTTGGAACATTAGCCAAGGAGAGCACTGAGGACATTGGATTGGATTTCTGACAGCCCAAAAAAAAGAAGGCAATGAAGAATCACAATAATAGCAGACACGCAGAGGAGAGAGAGAGAGAGAGAAGAGGTTATTAATGCGCCATAAAAATGTCATAAAGACCTCAATCCGGAACACAAGAGCTCAAGGGAGAGAGAATGAGAGAGAAGAAGAAGAAGAAGAAAAGACACAGTACCTTGGACATACGTCTCCGGGTGAGCTTTACAGGGAGCAAGAAGAGGAAGAAAAAAGGAGAAGAGGATGTTAAAAAGGTGTGAAAAGACAGTCAACCTGAAATACGCATACAGAAACAAAGAGCTTTTTAGCACTGCTGGTAGATGTTGGTTCAAAAAAGCATCTTTCATAGCATAGACATTAAAAATGAGTAGTAATGCTAACTGACTTCTGCTTTCCCAAATAAATATGTGGAAAATAATTTTTTATAGTTGTAAATAAAAAAGATTACTGGAGTTCAAAAACAAACAAACAAAAATGGTTTCATCATTTCTACTTCAAAAGTTCATGTTTAATTCAAACTTTAATTCAAACTTGCCGTTTCTTTGAAATCATTTGTGAAATTTACTGGAAATTTCTGAGTGAAAATTGTTTCAAACTAAATCTAACACCAAATGTTTTTCGGTGTACAAAAACGAACACACAAGCACTGGAGTAAATAAAGCAAAAACACTTCCACCGAGCAGTCTTGGCATGGACTTGCATGGTTTTCAAAGCCCACCAATACCCTGCACAATCTTCTGCGACACCATTTATGGAATAAAATGAAAAACAACACCAGTAGAAAATGACTCACTCTTCCTGTTCAGTATTCACTGAGCGCTCCCCTAAATCGCTTCTCAAATGTGTGGCACTATCACTCATAATGCATAAAGTAAATAACATGGGCATCATGGGATTTACAGTACTGTTAGAAAACGGGGCCTCATATGCAAATACGAAATTGCATCCTGATGATTGACGTGGTCCAGGAATCCTACAGTATGTTTGCTATTTCACGTTTCACACTGTCATCACATCAGGTCTATTATCCTTGAGCCCCTCAGTATGCGAGTGAAATATTATATGGCCCTGACTGAGGGGGAAAAAAAAATGTGTGTGTGTTGGTGGAATACTGTATGGATAAGCTCTGAAGCTCTGAATCATCCGCATGTGTGTACAAGAGCAATCATCTCCTTCCTGTGGCTAAATGAAATGATTTCTGACAAGGCTTTGGGAGAAACCCTGTGTGGCGTGTCATAACATTACATATGCTAGGTCAGATCAAATCATCCTAAATGAATAGTCACCTTTTAATACAAGCATAACAATGCTGTTATGCTGAGGCTTCATTAGCTGGATTATGTTCTTAAGGAAGATACTCTTATGTGTGAATGGAAGACGAGTGTGTGTGGTTGAGACTGACTGAGAGGTTTTGCGCGTGTGCATGTGTGTGTGAGAGAGAGAGTGTGTGAGAGTGTACTGATTAAATTCCTCGGGTGTCTTGTTTCCACACACTCACTGTTATGTCTGGGAGATCCAGAACTTAGACAGTTGTAGAAGACCGAGCGGCGTATGTACTCCAGAATACACAGCGGGTTATGAAAACACAAGCTAACGCATGCTCCGAACTTGAAACTTGCCAGTGAGGGCAGCCAATTACTGGCTAATTACAACAAACTTTTGTTCATTTACATTGATGGTCCTGAGGGGAGATATATAGAGAGAGAGAGAGTAAGTGAAGGAGAAATGGAGGGGAAGGAAAAAATAGGCAATCATCCCTTTTATGGACATCAATACTTCATTATTTACGTGCACATTCAAAGAGCACTGATTAAAGTGACATTAATCTGGAAACAATTATACATCATGTCCAGCGTGGTTCAATCACTGTTCCTCCAAAGAGAAAAAGAGAGAGAGCCTATATTAATTTCCATTATCCTAATTGCGCTGCACAGCCACATGGCGGTATACATGCCCCCACAGCTGTCGGTATAGCTAGTGTGACATAAGGGCCAAACATGTGTTTTAATCACGTTCATGGGCACCTCAAGCCATCCCACAGAACCAATCAAATGTTAACAATGTGTCAGCCCTCTACCTGCCCGCCACCATAATGACAGGATAGTGCATGCCATCGCCTCTGCCGCCACCTCCATCTGCAGCATTCGGCAGACTGTGCGTCTGAATCCCATTCCCTTTTCAGAGCCTGCCTGGATTAATGTGCTGTGAAAGGGCGTTTCATTAATTAGTGATTGAGATGATAAAGCGTGGAGAATGATTTGTAGATGTACAGTGCGTGCTGTGTTTTTGTTTTAACTCTCCGTCTATCTGACATGGTTTGAAGTGAGGGGAGAATTGAGGGCACTGGAGATCAGGATGATGTAGTTGTGTGTTGGCATGCGTGTGCGCTATTGATTTCTTTGTCTGTACGCACGTGTGTGTGCGACGTGCGTGATAAACGGGAGGATTTGAAGGACAGGCGCTTCAATACTGCATAAATGGAAGCTGTTTGTTTTCGACTGCATGTGAGGTACTCTATCAGTCAAAGTTTGGAATAATTTGTTTTTGAAAGCACTCTCTTTTGCTTAACAAGTCTGCGTTATTTGGTCAAAATAGAGTAAAAACAGCAATATTGTCAATTATTATTACAATTCAAAACAAGTGTTTTCTATTTTAATATATTTTAAAATGTAATTTAAATTTTCAGCAGCTATTACTCCAATCTTTTTTTTATTTTTTATTGTATCACGTTAGTGTATCACGGTTTCAACAAAAATATTAAACAGCAAAAACTGTTTTCAACATTGATACGATTTTTTTTTTCTTGAGCACCAAATCAGCATATTAGAAGGATTTCTGAAGGATCATGTAACACTGATCCTGAAATAAAAAGGAATATCACAATGCGCAATATGGCAAATTTTGGGAAAAAAAGTCCTGCCTTTAAATTGAAACAGCCAATGACCAAGAATTTTTTGCTCTATGATGTGCATGTCTATCAGCTGGACAAATCTAAAAACTATAGATTTGTTGTCAGACTTTAGCTATAAGAGTAAAATTTGTGATACTATGGTTGTCAGAATTTATTTGTGATTTGACATGAAACCTAACCTTGGCAAGCAGTTTGGAGATTTCGGTCTCTCCTCATTCAGCTTGCATGACTACAAAATAGGTAATTTTGGAGTCAATTTGTGCACTTTTAAAGTATAAAAGTTTGACAAAATTATTTTGGATGCATCTTATTTTGGATACATCTTCGTATACACACACACACACACATAAAGAGGGGCTCCTGCAGGGTTGATTGATGTCTGTGCACAGCTTGCTGTAATCCATGGCTTTCTCACAGTAAGAGTTGCGCTTCTGATGAATGATCTGGAAGGGCCCAAGGCCTAATGAAGCATACAAGTCTTAATAAAAAATCTCAAATGTCTGGCAGTGGAAGCTTCTGACAAGCCACACTTCACAAAAAAATATATTTTCTTTAGTCATAAAGAGTCTTTAAAGAGCTATTACTAAGAAAATGGGCTCACATGAGTATCTTGTTTCAGAATATGCACCATTTATTCATATTATATAACATGCTAGTATTGTGATTCATCATATTCCTAAACTTGTTTACTAAAGTGAATGCATAAGCTCAGAGGATGAAATATCCATCGTATAACCTAACAACCTACACCAGTGTCACTCAGTTCACTTAGTAGTTAATTTCAGTGAAGCAACTATTAATAAGGGAGAAACGAAAATATCCAAAACAGCTACGATTACTGCATGTTGTGCTATAGTGGACTAATGCTGTCTTTGGTTACGGTCTCACAAAATCTAGCTAACTGCTACAAGTAGGCGCTGCTAAGATACACAAAAAGGTACTAAATGTAGCTCAACCCATTAAATGGAGCATGCTCTGAGAAGTCCTGTTAACAACTCCTGAAATAACCAGTAATCTAAAAAGAGCATCTCAGTCTCCGACAAGAGAAAGTGCAGTTGGCAGAAAGTGTGTTTTGGGTGTCTGTGTCGTGAGAAATATTTCACGCTTCTGCTCTCCTTCTCCCCCTCTCATGAAGCTCCCCAATCATTTACAAATTAATAAACAGATCTGTGTCACACTAAGCTAAATCAAACAGTCGTCTTTTAAAAGTCTGCTGTACTGTCTGGATAAGTTCACATTACAGACCCTAATATTCAGTTAGGATTAGGGCTGGGTGATATATTGAATACTCTAGATTTTGCCAAATATATAAAATTACGCAGCATTGTGAATATCGCAGTATAAATCAGCTTTTTATATGGGCATTAAGTTTCCTAAAGAGCATGTCATTACACTAGTTTTACGATCTTTCCTTGTCTTGCAGCTGGTGTGGACGAGAGATGTTTTAATATATTTATACTTCAGTGAAAGAACGGTGTAAGTGTTTGATTCATTTCCTTGAATCAGTTCAAACTGTACATTTCCATGAATTACATCTAAAATGTAATTCATTTTAGTGTCCAATCCATACAGCTCAGAAAAAATAAAATATTGTCATATTTTGACAAAAATGAATTGAGGCCACTATCACCATGTAGTATGTAACTTATGATTTTAAACAACCCTTACATTTTAAATATTTAAGCAAGACTTCATGTAATAACAATAAAATACACAGTGAAAATGTCTGGATGCTGCTGGTCAGTGTGAGAGCTGTCTTACAGTACCTGTGTCTGGCGTCTTTGTGTGAAAGAATGATGATGCAAGTATGTTGTAATGCAGGGGTGTTTGTGTGTGGAGTGAGTAGATGTAGAGGGACAGGGAAGGTCACACACACAAACACACAACTCACACACACACACACCCCTATGTGGAACCAAGAGGCCCCTTATCTCAGTCTGACACATATGATGTATGAGGTACCATAACTCTTTTAGCTCCCTCTTGTGCTCTCTCTCAAACACACACACACACACACACCTCCACCTCCTGCAATGCATACACTTAGCAAAGAGGGACGACGTATCAATCTTGGCCTAAAGAGATATATTCAGTCATTCAATTTCTAGAAGGCCACACACAAAGTAAACAAACCTGGAAAGTGTTTTGCACAGAAATGCATTATACTGCATAAATTTAAATTTTAAGCGTGTAAATTTTTTTATGTTAAAATACTTTCTCTTATCCCATCTCAACATACAGGGACAACTATAAGTATGCCATATGTAGGATAATTTCTCTGAAAAGTGTCAACACATTGCTCTTTTTGTTTGAGCAGTCAGACAGCAACATTGGCTCAACCAATGGCGTGAGTATAGGGCAGGACAATTTGTTTGGCTGACCAATGACAAATGAGGTGAGTGTTCAGCAAACATGTTTGATAACAGTCATTATGTTTGCAATTCCATCTGGTTATACTAGCGGTACAGAAATTGCATACACACTTTAGCTTTAATGAAACTGTCAAATTGACCAGTCCATTAAAGACACTGACATGTAATTTAAATTATGGTCTCCTAGAGGTTTATGGCCATTTATAATGCTAAAACATAGAGCAACAAGGTCATTAAGTGATCAAACTCAGCGAGTATTTCTGCTCTGTAAAGTTTAAAGTCAGGGTGAGAGTGTGGTGTGTGGGTGGCTGGCTTGAACAGAAGAGCATGACAGAATTACGTGCTAACCGTGCTAATTTGGAAGACGAATAGCAAAATGCTGGCCAGATTCTCATAAAGCTGCCCGGCGAAACAGGCCTGCTTGCTAACCAGGCTGCGTACCTCGAGCGCTCGTGTTGAGTAATGGAGCAGCTGACGTACCCTGCTGAGAGTTGAGTTGGTGGAGGATGTAGCCAACACACTAACAACATGAACAGATTTAGTGACTGACGGTTAAGCAACATGTAGATTTTGAGTTTGAGATACAAGAAGAACAGAGGAATTTTATTTAAAACGTTATATATATATATATATATACACACAGTGCTGCTAGAATTGTCTATATTTCTGCATAAATATAACCCAAAAAATCATCAGATTTTCATGCAAGAATTCATGCATGCTTTGTCCTGAAAGTTGACAAAGAGAACCCAGTCAAACAAATGAGATGAAAATATATACTTTGTCATTTATTTATTCAGGAAAATGATCCAATATTACATATCTGTGAGCGGCAAAAGTATGTGAATCTCTAGGATTAGCTGTTAATTTGAAGGTGAAATTAGAGTCCATCTGTTCAGAAGTGTTTTTAATCAGTGAGATGACTATCAGGTGTCAGTGTGTGTCCTGTTTTATTTAAAGAACAGGGTTTGTGGAAGTGTATCACGGCACAAACAAATTAGATCTTTGAGGACCCCAGAAAAAGAGTTGGTGCTGCTCAACAGGCTAGAAAAGGTTTCAAAGCCATCTCTAAAGAGTTTGGACTCCACCAATCCACAGTCAGACAGATTGTGTACAAATGGAGGAAATTCAAGACCACTGTTACCCTCCCCAGGAGTGGTCCACCAACAAAGAACACTCTAAAAGCAAGACGAGTAAAAGTCCACTAGGTTTCAAAGGACTGCAGGCTAACTTCTAAGTAACTAAAGGCCTTTCTCACATTGGATAATGTTAATGTTTATGAGTCCATCATCAGGAGAACACTGAACAACCATGGTGTACATGTCAGAGTCGCTATATATATAAAATACTTTACTAATATATAATACTTTTTTATAAATATACAAATATACCATGACTTTGTTTCTTTGAGATTTAACTAATGCACAGAGTTTAGTGATTGTGTAAGGAGACCTTGCTGTCGTTTAGAATAGGTGTTTCCCTGTGGATGCCTAAATCAACGGCAATGAAAATGTCATTGCTTTGATAGCAAGCAAAGGTCAGGGGGAAGGTACAAAACAGAACAAACACTCATAGCCCACTTCCTGTTGAGATGGAAGAGCCAAAGCAGGTGGAGGAAAGGCAGAAAAACAAAGGGAATATGCAATCAAAACAAGTTCAAAGATGTGAGGTAAACCTTCATAACAAATATAGCAAATAGCTTCAATACAAACGCATCAAAACCAGCTGGAAAAAATCAGAGAAAATACTGTGTACACATCATGCAAGTACACTATATGGCAAACAAAGAATGTGGACACCTAAACACCATCCATATGTACTTGTTTAGCATTTAATTTCAAAACCTTTGGCATAAAGTTTTCACTCCTATTTCTTACATTTTTCTGAGAAGCCTTTCCACTAGATGTTGCAATATAGCGGTGGGATTTGCTCCCATTCAGACACAAGAGAAATCAGCAAGGTCAGATGCTGATGTTAGGCAATGGGCCCTTCCAAATTCATCCCAAAGGTTTTCAGTGGAGTTCAGGTCTGGGTTTTGAGCAGGCTAGTCGAGTTCTTCCACACCAGACTTAATTTTATTGAATTAGCTTACACACAGGAGCATGTTATGCTGGATCAATAAAAGGCCTCTGAAATTCATTTGAATTAAGAAGCCAAATTTGTTAAAAAAACAGTGTATCCATATTCTTTTGGCCATGTAGTGTGCTAATACTGACAAACGGATGATTATGTGTCTTACCAACGGTGCAATGTTCTCCGGTCCAGCCCTGGTGACATTCGCATTTGCCGTCCTTGCAGGTACCGTGTTCAGTGCAGCGTGAGTGACAAGCTTTCAGATCGCATACCGAACCGGTCCAGCCCTCTTCACAGCGACAGCTTCCTCCAATACACACACCGTGAGAGCCACAGTCCACTGCACACACCTCTGCAAACACAAACAAAGGCGAAAAAAATTCAAATCACTTTTTGGTCTGGGCTGCAGCATAGGTAAGGACTATAAAAGGTCATGTGTTCTACAACATGGTAGCACATTTCAAGCACAAGTCTCCTCTACTCAAAACAACAAGAGCAGAGGTTACATTCCTGAGAACAGTCATGTCTAAGTTATTGACTTTAAGTGTGAAAAACTTATGACAGGAAATAGATAATTGCGGACCCCTGCTGGGTCAAGCGGCCTGTGTGGCGGTGTGGAAGGAGATTTTCTGCCACACCTCAACCGACACCCCATAACATATCTCATATATCTCGACATATCTCGACCTTGTCTGACCCACTGGAGTGCGTGCGCTCCTCATGGAGACTTTGGCGGAAGGGTACTGGCTAAAGGTGTGTGACTGGGGGAAGGGAAGGAGACATCACAGCGTGCAGACATGGATGTGAATTGACACACTGAACTTTCCACCCGGACCCAGAAGACAGGCCTCCCACATAGATTGAAGAAAACACATCAAGCCCAAATAAATCAATTTATACACACTCCACGGTCTGTCAAACATCAGGAGTGCGTTTGAATGGCTTTTGGGATCGAAGCTATTATGGAAGTGCTTTATTAGCATTTCTCTTTGCAGGTTTGTACTCTTCATTTTTTTTTTTGCCATGTTTACAGAAAAAGATTCTCAATTGACAAAAGCTTCCATAAAGAAATTGCACTTTTTTGTCAATAGAAACTAGTTTCGTGTTTGTCATACCTGGGCGTGGATGCAACTGGCAACAAAAGCTGATGTGGGAAAATTGGGTGCATTTTGAATGATATCCTGCGAAAAGTGTCTGATAGTGATTTGGAATCGGTTTATGAGTTTGTGAACGTGCGCCTGTAGACGTGTGTGGGTTTGGCAGAACAGTAGATGAAGACAGACTGGCGCAAAGCAAGCTGTAGTTTAACAGCCCACACACCATTCCACCAGAGCCTCGCAGCCTGACACACCCTGTCACGGAAGAAACAAAGCACTAGAAAGACATTTCTTGATAAAGACAAAATCATGGGATGGGGTATTGTTAAACACCTTCCCTCAACCACCTCTCTGACTCTTTTTGCAGCACTTCCTGACAAGGTGTGAAACCATGACATGACACTCAGCCAGAGCTGCTGAAAGTGTATTGAGACAAGGAAACTGAAGTGAAGAAATAGAGAGAATTTTCCATCAACCCTTGGGTCAGGTGAGTGCCAGTTTGTGGTTGACTTCCCTGCTGCGTGCTGTTATTATGCCTCCTGCAGGTGGACAGGAGTGACGCACCCTTTCGGCGTGTATGTGTGGGCGCCTGTGTGTTTTATCCTTCATCAGACGAAACTCTGCTGAAGTTCACCTCAGTTTCCTCAGAGCGGGAATGTGATTGAAAGAGAGAGAGACTGCGTACAAGGAAAAAGTTCACACAGACAGATGGAGAGCAGCTGCTGGGAAGTGCTTCTGGAAAACTGACGGCTCGAGCCACAAGCCGGCTGCAACTGTACTATATCAATCTGGATTACTGTCTTTGCAGAAGTTGCGGCCAGAGTGTGTGGACCGATTGCCTAAATGTGTCCCTGTTGCACAGGGCGTCATGCACCTAATTTTATGAGGGGCCATTCCTGGCTTATTTGGTGTCCTAGGTGAAACATGACATTTTTAACCATCTTAGCTCTTTATATAATTATAAGAAGGGTTAGTTTAGTACATTGATTCTCAATGTGCTTTGTTAAATCTGTAAAACAGAAAAATTAATAGACTAAAAAGCAAAACAGCTATCATAATTAATATTATGGTTCGGTAACTCTTTCATATTCAGTTCATTAACATAAGTCAACGCATTAAATATCAAGAACTAACAATGAACATTTTTACAGCATGTACAGTATTAATAGTCTGTAAATGTATAAATACACTAATGTTCATTGCTCATTTATGTTTGTTCATAATACATTAAATACTTTTAATTTAAACCTTAGTTTATTATAACTAAAATTATAACCTGAAAAGTTAGTTTGTTCATAATACATGAACCAAATGTTAAATTATACATTCATTTATGAAGTTAAACTGTTAAAAGATGTATTAGAGTACACAGAAATGATCAAAACTAACAAATGCCACTAAGCAGTGTTGTTCTATATTTCCTGTTCTCCATTGTATTAACAACAATAACTTTATTGTAAAGCGTTACCCATGAATATTTCCAGTTTCTTTTGTTTCTTTAAAATAATTGTAACAATAATAATAATGATATTGCTAAATGATATCTAATATGTATAATTTGAATTAAAAAGAACATTTCAGATTTTTTGGCTCGAAAAAAAAAAAATCTGAGGGGGCACATGTGTGAATAGCCATGACACTTCTGTAGACACATGCCTTCCTCTCGCCCTCTGTATTTAATTTTTCTCACCCTATCATTATCTAAGACAAAAGGGGCATTACTAATTTTATCAGCGTTTTTGAGAGCATTGTCGTCTATTCAATCAAAACCCGTCCCAACACTAAAGGCGTTTATCAGCATTTACCACATCACAGCACTGCAGCCGTCAACGTGACAGAGGGGGAGCATGCAGGCCTCATTCATTAGCACTGCACTAATTGAAGATGTACGTCTAATTAATGGAAGGGAGGGAAGTGATGGTCTACAAAGACATCAGGTAGTTCTTCCTCAATCGAAAAGGGATAGGAAAGAAAAGGACAGAGAGAAAAAGCAAGAGTGAGAGAGAGATTGCTGTGTGGGGCTCTTGAGTGAAATAGTATTTTCATTAGACACAGATTGCTGCTGGGAAAATAGCATTGTATAACTAAAAGGCCGACCATGGGTGAGTCCTAAAACAGCAGGAGTCCAATACTGCTCTTATTACGGAGATCAGTATCGTCACTTGCACAAACATAAGATGTGCACACACATACCACACTAGCTGCCGCTGAGCTTTTGATGGACTGAGAGATATTTCATAATGATAGTGTATTTAAGGTTGACTCAAACGCGCCTTTTAGAAGGTCTGCTGACAGATTAAATAGAGAGGAGGACAGAAAATCTAAAATAACAGCCTGTTAATGCCCTTAACAACAATAAGCAGCTATTCAGTGTATAAAACAAAGCATGATAAAAATAATACAGTGGAAAGAACAACATATTAAAGAGGTGGGTGCAGAAGTGTATAAAAAGTACCGATGGAGCAATCGGGTCCAGTCCAGTTGGTGTCACAGGTGCAGGTGCCGCTCTCCGTCTGGTAGGTTCCGTGTCCCGAGCACTGGTCTGGGCACATAGTCTTCAGGATCTCACAGTTGTTGCCGCCCCATCCTGGATTGCAGTGGCACTCTCCGTGAATGCACACTCCATGAGATGAACAGGAGGGGTCCAGGCAGTCCACTGTGTGCGTTTGGGGAAAAAAGCAAAAAGTCTTAGTTAGCAGGTTAGCAAAACCATGCATGCATTATTTTTTAATCAACTTTCTTGCATAAAGACTTTATTAGTAAAAACAAAAATAGACTTTGAAATAATAAATGGAGGAGTCTTTTCAGGTCACTTTGTACGAAGGGCAACACTATGCAGTAATGGAACGAAATTAAAAATGTTGTGGCTACATGAAAGTCTAAGAAGTGACTCCTAGCTTAAATTATTGTTTTACTTAAAATGTTAACATGCTTATACAATGTTAATATTTTACAAAAAAGTAAATAGACAGTACTTAATACTTTAATACTAAATAGACAGTTACTAAAATAATAGAAAAGACAAAAACAACATCAAATAAACATAACATTACTGCAATATTCTCGTTTGCTGTATCCATATCCATTCTACTATTGCACTTGCTTTTAGACAAATTTCAGCAACAACTCAAATAATTTATACCATTCTAAATGATAAAAAAATTGTTATGCTCTAACAAATGCGAATCAGGTCACATAAAAAAAAAAGCCAGGATGTACTGTTTTTTTATTGTCTTATGCATAAATGCATTGTTTGCTTGCAAAGTAAATAAAATGAGTTTGTTAACCTTAGGGAACATTGCGCAATAGTAGGTTAATGTGAAAAATATGTGATGTTTTTACAGTAATACATTATTTTTTTTAATTCTCTCATCTCAATGGAATCCATCATGCTAATGTCAAAGTGTGCATAGCATAAGCTTCACATTATATGGCTCTCAAAACCCCCCTGTTCCAGTGCACACACATTATAAGCAGATTCAGACAGTACATGTAGCAAAGCATGATCTGTGTGCTGCTCAATGTGTTCTCAAAGAATGTGCTAGAGATCTTTTATTCTCGTAGGCAGAAGTCCACTGCTTTCCCACAGATGGAAAAGCAGTTTTTAGGTGACTGCAGAGCAAGCAGGGCTGAATTTGCAGAGTGGGACAGTGCTACACATTCCTTTTCAAAAGCCATGAGGGGCTACTGTGCAGGTGTGTTTGTGTGTGTGTTTATGTTTAATAGCCCCTGCTAGAGGGCTGAGGTTCAGCAACCCTTAATTCCTCTGATTGTGTGGTAGTTGATGGGGCTTAATCCTTCCATTGATTGACAACAGGCCAATTCATGACCAGAACATTTCTGGCCGCATTTTTAACATATTATCCCTATATAAATTGCATTAGCCGGTCTCTCTCTAGATATAGAGATGTATGTGTTTTGTTGCTTGTGCCAAATCATTACAATCGAGCTGCAGGAATGGAATCTTTTTGGCTTAGAGAAAAAAAAATAAACAAAGCGCACTGTGTGCTCTACAAGCTGCGTGCCGAGTCACGGTAGCATAAACACTATGCACAAAGCTAATTTTCTTAATTAAGAAAAATCAATTGTAATCTAGCATTTTTCCCACTCACGAGGCTGATGGGTAAGGGACCTGCGCATCAGTGGGGACATCAATGTAATTATTTGCTCTGTGAAGTGGAGAATGGCAATTGTTTCTGGAATATTGAACTATTAACTCGTGGGTAATGATTATTGCAGGGACAGTAAATTATCAAAGAAGGTCACAGGAGGAAGAGTCCCTTTGATGGCTACAGACAAGGCGTTAGGCTCCTCATTAAGCAAAGTGATGCTGAAAGGCGATATGAACTGGACAGAATTTTCTCTCTCTCAAACACTCAAATAAGCCCTTCTGTATCACTCTTGCACTTGCTCTCTCTCTCTTTTTATCAGGTCTGGTGAAAAGCCTGTCCGTGTCCGCTGAGACGGAGCTTTCAAACACTTCTAGAGGAAAAAAAAAATTAATCCCCCTCGAACCAATGGGTAATCAGCGATCACGTTGATAACACATTATCTTGCACATCTTTGATGGTGTAATGCAGTGGGGTTTAATGGCAAGAATGCTGGAAATAGCAGTGTTAGATAAATGCTTCCATTAGGGCTTCTGATGGGTCTCTTATGAACTGAGACTTGAGATGCTGGAGATGTCTGCAAGGAGGGAAACAGATGAAAAATTCTGCTGAACTCTGCATGACAAATAAACTGTTTTTTAACATCAGGCCACTGAATGGAGGGTTTGCTGTGAAGTTGGAAAACATGGTCTCTTAAGAGACACAAGAAATAACAATCAGTTTTTGATGTTAAAATATTTTCTTCAAATACTGAAGCAGGGATATTGAAGTAAGCAGATAGGATAGTTTGCTTCACAAAACCACTGGTGGTTGATTTGTATCCCTGACCTTCTTCACAGTTGTCTCCTTTATAGCCTGTGTTGCAGGCGCAGGTGCCCATAATGCAGATTCCGTGTCCGCTGCAGTGAATATCGATGCACTGGCTGCTAGGAACGTCACACTCTGTCCCCTTCCAGCCGCTGTAACAAAGACAGCGCCCCCTGGAGTACTGCCCATTGCCACTACACAGCACTGGACAAGCGGCTTTGAATAGAAAAACAAAAAGCAATTGGGGAAATAAGATAAAGGACAGAAAATAGTTTATGACAATCATATCATTCAACAGGTGAAGTTTTCAAGCGATTTCTTTATAGATCTTCTACTGTATAAGCTCTAAACGCTTGTAAGCCAGACAGAGACAAAGAAAATGCAAGCAAACAGATGAGAAAAAAAAAACACCATCACCAAATATATAAACAAAACAAATACAATAAAAACTAATTGTTGCTTCTTCCTGGTAATAAGAAGTCATTCAGGCTTGGGAATTGAGTCCCACCAAAAGCGTACTAGCCAGCCGTACTTGCTCAAATGACAATCTGAAACCAATTATGAATAGTGACATTGGTTGTTTATTTCTCTGGAGAGTCATGTGTGTGTGTGCACGTGAGTAAGAGAGCATACCTCGTGAGCAATCAGGCCCAAGGAACCCTGGGAAACAATGGCATGTTCCCGAGCGACAGTCTCCGTTACCATGGCAATTGTGTGGACACTCTGTGAGGGTATCTGGGGGGAAAGAATGAAAGTGTGTGAGAGTGAGTCACAGTAAGAAAGAAGGCGAGAGAGGAATGGAGAGTGAGAAAAGCACTAATTGAGGAGACAGTCTGTGGAAATTAGCAGACATTCAGACCCCCCCCACCTTTAATTAAAGGAGTGCCAGATGCGTGATTAACAAAAACCTGCATCTAAGCTTACTCTGCCTTAATGAACCAATCAGAGCATTATTACCACCAATTAGCAGCCAGACGCTCTGCTCGGAGCTTTCTTTACACTGCTGGATGGCCATTAAAACACACATACGTTTGTTTTTCTGTCATAGTGGGGACTTTCCATTGAATTTTGTTTTTATATGGTAAATAATGATGATTGTCTGTCATTTAACCCTAAATATAAAACTTACAGAAACCTTCCTGAAAATGTTCATGTTCATAAAGACATTATTTAGCATGAATAAGCATCATGTCAACTGCAGCTGGTCCCCACAATGCAAACAAAACCTGATGCGTGCACACACAATACACAAAGTTGTTTACACACATCGCTCCTTTGACAGTCTACATTTATATGCTAAAAACACATAAGGAACTGTGCTAGAACAGAAGGCAAAAACCATTTAACATTAACATTCTATTTCTTATAAGCAGTAATACATATTGCTTTGACATCAGCACATTAAGGTAATGTTGTTAACATTCAGTAGCGTACACAAATAGCTGTAAACAAAGCTGTCTCTCTGTGCAAAACGTAGTCTTTGATTCATTCTTGAATGAATCAGAGTTTTTGAATGAATCCTTAGACTGAATGATTCAGTGGCACACTCTTAAAGGGGTTATATGATGCGATTTCAAGCTTTCCTTTCTCTTTGGAGTGTTACAAGCTGTTCGTGAATAGATAAGATCCCTAAAGTTGCAAAGACTAAAGTCTCAAACCCAAAGAGATATTCTTTATAAAAGTTAAGACTCGTCCATGCCCTCCTAAAACGCCTCGTTTAAACTCCCCCACATGTCTACGTCACGATGTGGGAAGATTTGCATAACGCCGCCCAAATGAAGGAAAAGAAAGAAAGAAGGCGTAACTTTATTGTTGCTGCCGCCGCCGCCTCCATGTCGTGAAGACGCTGTTTCGTTGTGAAAGCGAAACTACCTTGTTTGGTCTTCCAAAGGAGGACACAACTAGAAATCAGTGGTTAAGTTGTATTTGCAACACTGTTCCAGAACAGTTCAACCCAAATATTACAAAATAATGTTCTTTTTTAGCAACGTCATATGACCCCTTTAAATAGAGTCATTTATCGTCACCTACTGGTGAAACGACGTAACCTACTGGTGAAACATAATTCCTTATTTCAAGTGTAATATATAATGTAAGCACACTTCGAGTACCTTACTGCTTTTATAAAACGGCTATCACACAATACAAATATTAAAACCAAAAATGTATGTATTGATATGTTACTTTTTTGAAGCAAGTTCGTTAAATGCTGTCCTTCCACTAAAAAATAGTTCCTGACAGCAACAGTAAATGGCAAGAGAACGTTCAGAACATGCCTCATCTAATGGAGCTTAAATAAAAACAGAGAATAGGAGCTCTTATCC
>NW_015627959.1:588962-591687 GCF_001515625.1 Sinocyclocheilus rhinocerous
ATTTCTTCGATCACAAATGCAGACATGGTTTTATAATTACGCGGCGCGATGCAACGCAACACATAAAAAGACAGTATAAGTCATTATAATCCGTAATTATGTCCCCACTGGATGCAACAAATGCCTCGTTTGTAATGGGTTTTATTGGTTTTGTCTCGTCGCGCCGGGACACGGCATCACAATATGGTAAGGGATTCGGTCAATCACAACGCACTGGATAGCTGGTCAATCAGAGCACACCTCGCTTTTCAGAACGATGAGCTTTGTAAAAATCGACACGTTTCAGAAAGGCGGGGCATAGAGGAGCAACAATAATGTACAGTATGTGGAAAATAATGTGTTTTTTTAACCTTAAACCGCATAAACACATTTCATTACACCAAATACACAAAATAATGTTCTTTTTTAGCAACGTCATATGACCCCTTTAAATAGAGTCATTTATCGTCACCTACTGGTGAAACGACGTAACCTACTGGTGAAACATAATTCCTTATTTCAAGTGTAATATATAATGTAAGCACACTTCGAGTACCTTACTGCTTTTATAAAACGGCTATCACACAATACAAATATTAAAACCAAAAATGTATGTATTGATATGTTACTTTTTTGAAGCAAATTCATTATATGCTATCCTTTCGCTAAAAAACAGTTCCTGACAGTGACAGTAAATGGCAAGAGAATGTTCCTAACATGCCTCACCTTATGAAGCTTAAATAAAAACAGAAAATAGGGACTGTTTTCATCCGCTGTCATTTTTTTTTTTTAACACCATATATGATATTTTCTTACATTCATCTGCTTATCTCTCAGCATGAGAAAACGTCTGTTTTCCGTGTTGTTTTAAAACAGACCGATACACGGCACAACGTGAGTTTGCAAGCATCATTACAGTGTAAATTGATGGACATACAGTACCATACCTGAAATTGAAAAATAATAAATACAGTAACATTCCCTCCGCACTTCGGAAACTGTGGGCTTCCACGCAGACACGCACACACATCCATCTTTCTCCCATATGAGAAGATTTTCTTTGATGGGGGAAGGGCGTGGCCTCAATATTAAAGGTGAATGATGCAAAATAATGCCAGCAGGGGTCATAATTCATTACATGAATATTAAACAGTTAATTTTGCTGAAATACATAATACATGGAACAGTTTTGACGCTAAATTTATTATGTTGCTAAGGGTGTTGCGCCATGATACACAGAATCTTATGATTTAACCAGTCTTTAGCAGAATCAACCAATAATAATGTCAAGCATTGTAAATATTAACTATTATTATTATTATTTGTTTATTCATTTTTTTCCCTCCAAACTTTTCTGCAGGCCCCCTTGTGGCCCCTTTGGTCCTCAGAACCCAGTTTGTCTGGAACACGGAAACACAGACCAGCAGAGTGATATAAACAGTGAAAAGTACCAGGGACATCGGATGATTATACCAGAACTCTAGGAACAATGCTCAACCAATCAGATCTGAGAAGCTGTTATCACTGAATTACTGAATGCACAACTGTTATACAGTCAATCACAAATTTAATCCACACTGCTACCACACTCTTTTTGGCTCTCTCGCTGTGTGTCTTGCTAAGGTGACGTCAATGATTGTGACATCACCTGTCGATACTTTAATTAAAAGAAGCAGCTCATTGGTGTCTAAGTCAATTCTGACAAGATAATGAGCTGCACCGGTCTCTTGTCACCAGCCCGCTGTTATGACACCACTGAAGCGTTTATCAGAGCTCTCAGACATCCCCACTGCAGGACCATATTATCTCGCTACAGAGATATAATCAATTTTCATTTTCAAAAGGTTAACTTTTTACTCATTGAAGCATAATCAACCCGTTTTTAAAAGAGGGTGCTGGCTGCAGTCCTACTGATCATTTTTCATGTTCTAGTCTTTGTGATCGAATTTGAAAGGAAATTACTCTCGCTGAAGCCTATTTTTATGAGTTCATGATGGATGTGAGAAAAGAGGGGAAAGGGAAGGTGAAAATAGGTGAGAAAAAGAGAGAGATGGAGAGAGGAAAGGTCCTGCAGGTCATCAGGCAACACTTTGAATCAGTTGCCGCCCACTAGCCACTTAAAACATAGATCGATAACAGCTCTGACCATCATTATACACACTCATCTGTGAACTCTTTTCTTTATCTCTCTCCGTTCATACAAATATTCACACAGAGGCTAAAAAATTTATAAAACGCATTAGCATTCAAAAGCTTGGAATACATAAGTTTTTTTTTTTTTTTATGAATTTGAAAGAAGTTCGTTATGCTCACCAAGGCTGCATCTGTTTAGAAAAAGTAAGTAAAAAAAGTAATACTATGAAATGTTGTTACTATTAAAATAACTCTTTTCTATTTGAATATATTTTAAAATGTAATTTATTCCTGTGAAGGTAAAGCTGAATTTTCAGCAGCCATTACTCCAGTCATTAGTGTCACTTGATCCGTCAGAAATCATAATATGCTGATTTGGTGCTCAGATGTTGTCAGTTATTTTTGGTGTTCAGTTATAGTTATTACTTTGTTGTTTTATCAAAAACTTATTCAATATTTATGTGGAAACCATGATAGATTTTTTTTCAAAATTCTTTGATGAATAGAAAATTTGTTTCAAATAAACATTTATTTGAAATATTAATTTTTTGTTTAATTATAATTGTCTTTACTGCTAGTTTTGATCAATAAAGGATTTCTTTCTTTCTTTCCT
>NW_015627959.1:592184-599137 GCF_001515625.1 Sinocyclocheilus rhinocerous
CTTGAGGTATTCGGTCAATCACAACGCACTGGATAGCTGGTCAATCAGAGCACACCTCGCTTTTCAGAACGATGAGCTTTGTAAAAATCGACACGTTTCAGAAAGGCGGGGCATAGAGGAGCAACAATAATGTACAGTATGTGGAAAATAATGTGTTTTTTTAACCTTAAACCGCATAAACACATTTCATTACACCAAATACACAAAATAATGTTCTTTTTTAGCAACGTCATATGACCCCTTTAAATAGAGTCATTTATCGTCACCTACTGGTGAAACGACGTAACCTACTGGTGAAACATAATTCCTTATTTCAAGTGTAATATATAATGTAAGCACACTTCGAGTACCTTACTGCTTTTATAAAACGGCTATCACACAATACAAATATTAAAACCAAAAATGTATGTATTGATATGTTACTTTTTTGAAGCAAATTCATTATATGCTATCCTTTCGCTAAAAAACAGTTCCTGACAGTGACAGTAAATGGCAAGAGAATGTTCCTAACATGCCTCACCTTATGAAGCTTAAATAAAAACAGAAAATAGGGACTGTTTTCATCCGCTGTCATTTTTTTTTTTTAACACCATATATGATATTTTCTTACATTCATCTGCTTATCTCTCAGCATGAGAAAACGTCTGTTTTCCGTGTTGTTTTAAAACAGACCGATACACGGCACAACGTGAGTTTGCAAGCATCATTACAGTGTAAATTGATGGACATACAGTACCATACCTGAAATTGAAAAATAATAAATACAGTAACATTCCCTCCGCACTTCGGAAACTGTGGGCTTCCACGCAGACACGCACACACATCCATCTTTCTCCCATATGAGAAGATTTTCTTTGATGGGGGAAGGGCGTGGCCTCAATATTAAAGGTGAATGATGCAAAATAATGCCAGCAGGGGTCATAATTCATTACATGAATATTAAACAGTTAATTTTGCTGAAATACATAATACATGGAACAGTTTTGACGCTAAATTTATTATGTTGCTAAGGGTGTTGCGCCATGATACACAGAATCTTATGATTTAACCAGTCTTTAGCAGAATCAACCAATAATAATGTCAAGCATTGTAAATATTAACTATTATTATTATTATTTGTTTATTCATTTTTTTCCCTCCAAACTTTTCTGCAGGCCCCCTTGTGGCCCCTTTGGTCCTCAGAACCCAGTTTGTCTGGAACACGGAAACACAGACCAGCAGAGTGATATAAACAGTGAAAAGTACCAGGGACATCGGATGATTATACCAGAACTCTAGGAACAATGCTCAACCAATCAGATCTGAGAAGCTGTTATCACTGAATTACTGAATGCACAACTGTTATACAGTCAATCACAAATTTAATCCACACTGCTACCACACTCTTTTTGGCTCTCTCGCTGTGTGTCTTGCTAAGGTGACGTCAATGATTGTGACATCACCTGTCGATACTTTAATTAAAAGAAGCAGCTCATTGGTGTCTAAGTCAATTCTGACAAGATAATGAGCTGCACCGGTCTCTTGTCACCAGCCCGCTGTTATGACACCACTGAAGCGTTTAGCAGAGCTCTCAGACATCCCCACTGCAGGACCATATTATCTCGCTACAGAGATATAATCAATTTTCATTTTCAAAAGGTTAACTTTTTACTCATTGAAGCATAATCAACCCGTTTTTAAAAGAGGGTGCTGGCTGCAGTCCTACTGATCATTTTTCATGTTCTAGTCTTTGTGATCGAATTTGAAAGGAAATTACTCTCGCTGAAGCCTATTTTTATGAGTTCATGATGGATGTGAGAAAAGAGGGGAAAGGGAAGGTGAAAATAGGTGAGAAAAAGAGAGAGATGGAGAGAGGAAAGGTCCTGCAGGTCATCAGGCAACACTTTGAATCAGTTGCCGCCCACTAGCCACTTAAAACATAGATCGATAACAGCTCTGACCATCATTATACACACTCATCTGTGAACTCTTTTCTTTATCTCTCTCCGTTCATACAAATATTCACACAGAGGCTAAAAAATTTATAAAACGCATTAGCATTCAAAAGCTTGGAATACATAAGATTTTTTTTTTTTTTTTATGAATTTGAAAGAAGTTCGTTATGCTCACCAAGGCTGCATCTGTTTAGAAAAAGTAAAAACAGTAATACTGTGAAATATTGATACTCTTAAAATAACTGTTTTCTATTTGAATATATTTTAAAATGTAATTTATTCCTGTGAAGGTAAAGCTGAATTTTCAGCAGCCATTACTCCAGTCATTAGTGTCACTTGATCCGTCAGAAATCATAATATGCTGATTTGGTGCTCAGATGTTGTCAGTTATTTTTGGTGTTCAGTTATAGTTATTACTTTGTTGTTTTATCAAAAACTTATTCAATATTTATGTGGAAACCATGATAGATTTTTTTTCAAAATTCTTTGATGAATAGAAAATTTGTTTCAAATAAACATTTATTTGAAATATTAATTTTTTGTTTAATTATAATTGTCTTTACTGCTAGTTTTGATCAATAAAGGATTTCTTTCTTTCTTTCTTTATTTCATTCTTTCCTTCTAAATCTGACTTACCTCAAAGTTTTATAAGTGTATATTGTACACCGTGTTTTCCTATAAATAATATTATCAGCACACCAAATTAACTGAAAATTTAGTACAGTAGTTTGCATGCCTCCTTTTTGCTCTACTGACAACAACATTCAAGGGTCAAGAACTCTTATTTTGAAGTTTGTGTAAAACCTGATGATCATGTGATCCATTAGTATTCTTAGTATTAATACCATTAGTATTCTTACCAACAAAAAATGGTTTTAAGTTATTTCCAGTTATTTCTATCTGTTGCTATAGTGTGTCAGTAGGAAATATCAGTTTACATTTCCAAACATTCCTTTAGCCATTAATTGTAATAATCCAGTGAGGTTTTTGTATGCACAACGAGTCTACCAGCAGCCAGTGCTCCACACAGAGATCTGATCTCACCTTCATTGAGTTCATCTGGAATTACATGAAGAATCAGAAAAAACGGAGGCAGACTAAATCCAGATGAATTGTGGCAACATCTCCAAAGACACTTGAAGAAACCTTCCTACAAAGCTAATGTGAAATGTTTTAGGCACTTCTGTAAAAATGCTGTAAAGTGAGGATACTTTCAAAAATAATGTCATAAATAGATTTTCTTCAAGCATCTTGTTTGGAAATGTAAACTGATATTTGACACTACAGCAAAAGATAGAAATGACTGGCTTAAAATCATTTTATGTTGGTAAACATACTAATGGCCTAAGACTTTTGCACAGTGCTGTATATAATAAAAACATGTATAAAAACAACATAATATGATATGTATAGTCATCATTTACCTATGATGATGGTGTTGTAGGAGACCTGCTCAGTGTTTTTGCCGTCATTGTAAAAGGCGAGGTGCCAGGTGCCTGAGTCCAGGTAGCGGATGAACTCTGCCTCATGAACATTAACTGAACGAGCCTTCCTGGCTGCTCCTTCCACCTTCACCAGTCCACGCTTCTCTTTAGCTATCAGACGGCTGCCATCCAACAGCTCCACGAAGTCATACTGTACACAAACGTACACACACACACACACACACACACACACACACACACACACACACAACAAATCAAATCCCAGTTTAATCACAGACAGATCAGAGCATAGTGCAGTAACAGCAAATATTCACTGCAGCTCCCCCTATTTGATCTTAATATAACTGTGCAGTATATCTGAAGTCTGATGTGTTATACAATACAATGTCAGAGAATTGTTTTTGAAGAGCATGTGGCTCTATTACATATAAATTGCAAGAGACTGATGTTTGCGAATATATTGCAAGTGATGTAATGAATATGTTTGAAATCAAGAGGGTGCTTACACTCTGGTATCCTCTTTCTGAGTGATAGGGGAAGCTCTTTAAAAAGATGCTCTACATTTTAGAAATGCTTTGTCACAATGTTATTTTTATTATTTTTTTGTCACTTTAACAAGCTGCTCCCAAAGAGTGAGTTTGAGTCAAGGCCTCTGATGAGTTTAACATGCTGTTCTCAATTTACAGTGCATTAAAAATATATTTGTTTCCTAAGAGACCCTTTGGAGAACGACACAATAGAGAGAAAGGAAGAATAAGTGAGCAAGAGATTACAAGACTATGTCTGACAAAACGTGAAGACATTTCGATCAGTGGGGAAACATAAGTCTCCACGCCTCTGTCTGTCAATAGAACTTCAACCTATTCTTTATTCAGCCTTTAAGAAACATATTGATTCATGTATGGCAATTAAAGCACTGGGTCAGTGCTATTGACTCTTACTGTGGAGGCCTCCGCTGCCAATTACCTCTATTAAGCATTTACGGGTTTTGTGATGTACCCTTGAAGGAGCCTAGGCACTGATGTTGCTTAGCAAAAAGAAAGAAACAGGACCAGGAGAAATAATTGGTTTGCAAAGGCCAAATGCAGTTTTTAATCAAAGTGGGCAAAACATGCATAGAAGTATGAATCGCTTCAAGTTTGAATTAGAGGGACACTGCAAATGGAAACTGAATGGGGATTGTCGGGCTCTACCGTGTAGCTTTGAAAGTCAGGTTTGAAAGTGTGACAAAAGTGACGGTCTTTTGAGTAAAGTTTGCTGTCTGCCATTTGTAGCAGATCTGTGAGCCTCATCTAAAAGCACGACAGTAATTGGAACAGTGGGTGTTGTGGTATTTATTACATCTGGTTACACTGAGAACTATGACTGTAATTATAAAATGGAAATTAAGAGAATTACCAATGTGAAAAACATCATCCTACAAAAGATTGCTCAATTCTTCTTGATTTAGCATTATGGGCATTGGAAAAAGACGCAATGGTGCTATTTTCAACTGTCATTTGGCACCCACAGAGATCATCTAAACCCAGCAGACCCCTGGGGGTCAGTGAAAATACTGCAGGAGAAAACAGAAGTTTCTTGAAAATGTTGCGTGATGTTTCTAACTAATGCAATAAGCATTAAACATCACAATGATCTGCTAAGCATTTTATAATGTAAAATGTTAGTTAATGTTCTTAATGAACATTATGATTAGTGTTTTCAATTGATTAAAAACATAACTAATTAATTGTATCACTGATATGAATACTACTGATGTCTCTATGAAACTGAAATTGTATGAAATATTTAACCATTGACTATAGCCATTCAACATTAAAGTATAATTGAGAGCTATCAATTTTAACATTTATTAGACTTTAAAAAATAACAACTTTTAATTTAAGTGAACTTAAATGACAATTTTCACATAAACCCATTATAATAAATATCATATTTACCTGTGCCCTTCAGCAAGTTGGAAATATACAGAAATTGAATGAAGCTATCAAACACTACATTCTAAATTAAATATAGATGAATCCTTAAAGCTACAAAAGTTATTGATTTCCTCTTTTTTTCTTCTGTTCTTTGATTAACAGACATCACAGCTGCTGGGGTGTTAGGTTATTTTGGTTTACAAGACTATGTCTGACAAAACGTGAAGACATTTCGATCAGTGGGGAAACATAAGTCTCCACGCCTCTGTCTGTCAATAGAACTTCAACCTATTCTTTATTCAGCCTTTAAGAAACATATTGATTCATGTATGGCAATTAAAGCACTGGGTCAGTGCTATTGACTCTTACTGTGGAGGCCTCCGCTGCCAATTACCTCTATTAAGCATTTACGGGTTTTGTGATGTACCCTTGAAGGAGCCTAGGCACTGATGTTGCTTAGCAAAAAGAAAGAAACAGGACCAGGAGAAATAATTGGTTTGCAAAGGCCAAATGCAGTTTTTAATCAAAGTGGGCAAAACATGCATAGAAGTATGAATCGCTTCAAGTTTGAATTAGAGGGACACTGCAAATGGAAACTGAATGGGGATTGTCGGGCTCTACCGTGTAGCTTTGAAAGTCAGGTTTGAAAGTGTGACAAAAGTGACGGTCTTTTGAGTAAAGTTTGCTGTCTGCCATTTGTAGCAGATCTGTGAGCCTCATCTAAAAGCACGACAGTAATTGGAACAGTGGGTGTTGTGGTATTTATTACATCTGGTTACACTGAGAACTATGACTGTAATTATAAAATGGAAATTAAGAGAATTACCAATGTGAAAAACATCATCCTACAAAAGATTGCTCAATTCTTCTTGATTTAGCATTATGGGCATTGGAAAAAGACGCAATGGTGCTATTTTCAACTGTCATTTGGCACCCACAGAGATCATCTAAACCCAGCAGACCCCTGGGGGTCAGTGAAAATACTGCAGGAGAAAACAGAAGTTTCTTGAAAATGTTGCGTGATGTTTCTAACTAATGCAATAAGCATTAAACATCACAATGATCTGCTAAGCATTTTATAATGTAAAATGTTAGTTAATGTTCTTAATGAACATTATGATTAGTGTTTTCAATTGATTAAAAACATAACTAATTAATTGTATCACTGATATGAATACTACTGATGTCTCTATGAAATTGAAATTGTATGAAATATTTAACCATTGACTATAGCCATTCAACATGAAAGTATAATTGAGAGCTATCAATTTTAACATTTATTAGACTTTAAAAAATAACAACTTTTAATTTAAGTGAACTTAAATGACAATTTTCACATAAACCCATTATAATAAATATCATATTTACCTGTGCCCTTCAGCAAGTTGGAAATATACAGAAATTGAATGAAGCTATCAAACACTACATTCTAAATTAAATATAGATGAATCCTTAAAGCTACAAAAGTTATTGATTTTCTCTTTTTTTCTTCTGTTCTTTGATTAACAGATATCACAGCAGCTGGGTTATTAGGTTATTTTGGCTGCTTTAGGAGCTGCCGCTGCTGAACATGGCGCGCATCTGACACGCATCCTATTTTCTAACAACTCTTTACTTTTCAGACCCACTTCAGGTCTTAAAGTCTCTACTAATGA
>NW_015627959.1:602312-602845 GCF_001515625.1 Sinocyclocheilus rhinocerous
CTTAAAACAATCTTCACATAAAACCATTATAATAAATGTCATATTTAGCTACCTGTGCCTAAATTAAATATACAGTTATCAAACACTAAATTCTAAATTAAATATAGATGAATCCTTAAAGCTACAAAAGTTATTGATTTTCTCTTTTTTTCTTCTGTTCTTTGATTAACAGATATCACAGCAGCTGGGTTATTAGGTTATTTTGGCTGCTTTAGGAGCTGCCGCTGCTGAACATGGCGCGCATCTGACACGCATCCTATTTTCTAACAACTCTTTACTTTTCAGACCCACTTCAGGTCTTAAAGTCTCTACTAATGAGCTGTCGAGTTGAATCAGGTATGTTAGATGAGGGAGACAGTGCCATGGTGCTCCAGGACAGTTCCGAAAACCTCTTATTCTGTTACGGCTCTACGTCACGAAGTAACACATTTGCATAATGTCTGCCCACGTTCTACGTCGCCAACTTGCCTGCCCACAAACAGTAAAATTTCCGTGTGGTTAACATCATGTCGCGAAGACGCTGTATCCTACGC